>NC_054756.1:25813439-26043439 GCF_018143015.1 Lytechinus variegatus | reverse complement strand
TTTTGATCTGACAATGTAGCTTAATTTCGGAACCGCGTACCCAGGCATTGCAAATTTTGGTCCCAAAAGATGCGCAAGACTTGAAAGTAAAAAGCCAGTGAGCGGCACAGTCATGAACTTTAATAAGGGTTAATTTTTCAAGGTAAAAATTCTTACATTTACACTTGTTTTCTAGGTTTGAGCCATCTAATCGGCACTTCTCTGCTTCGAGCTTACATGCACGGTTACTTCATAGACATTAGGCTTTATCACAAGGCTAAGTCTATTGCTGATCCTTTCGCTTACCAGGAGTACAGGAAAAACAAGATCAAAGAGAAGATTGAGGAGCAGCGAACTAGCCGTGTCAAAGTCAAGGTAACGATGATAATTGTGACGACGATGGTTATGATGAGGTGATGATGACGATGATAGTAATGATGGCTGGGTTGGTTGTAATGATGATGAAGATGACCTCACCATGATGATGATAATGATGATGATGATGATGAAAGAGAGGATGATGATGGTGGTAATGATGAATAAGATGGTGAAGATGATGATGGTGATGATGATGGTGATGATGATGATGAAGATGGTGGTAATGATCAATAAGATGGTGATGATGATGATGGTGGTGATGATGATGATGATGATGATGATGATGAAGATGGTGATGATGATGATGACGACGACGTTGATGGTAATGGTGATGATGATGGTCATGATTTTGTGATTATTGTGATGGGTTTGTTGATGTTGGTTACGATAATGTTCTTGGTAGTGGTGGATATTATGATGACGATGACCGTAATGATTGAGATAGTGGTGTTAATTATTGTGGTGGTGATGGTTACCGGGTATTGTGATGATAATAGTGATAGTGATTAAGAGGAGAAGGGGTTGATTTTGATTGTGGGAGAGCGGAAATACTCTCATTTATTTCTTTCAATATTATGTACAAATAAAAACATACAAATATCATACATTATTTTGAACATAATATACAAATATAATCATGAAACATTGAGATTTAAAAAAAAATGAAAGAAAAGGTATCCCAAAAAGCCTCAAAGGCTTAAAAAAAGGGAAACCATGGTGGTCATGATGTCAGTAGTCTAGTTGTGAAATTAACAGGGGTATTTTTTTTTTATCCCTGCATAATGTGTATAACAATGTATATGTTATTCTTTTATTATTCTTGAAATATTAAATCATTCTTTTGAATATGCAATTGATTGTAAGTTTGTGTTACACGATCGATGTCATCTATAAGCTTTTGCCCTCTATTATGGATTCAGCATGTAATGATCATTGAGCCATGAGACAAAAAATCCTAGCAATTGATCATGCAGTTTAAATGTTCAGTTGTTTGCACATAACGACCAATGCAATTGACCATAAAATCAGGTTTAATATCAATCACTTGGTATTCGAGGGTCGAGGGACTGAAAGGGACAAAGACAAGGCCTGCAAGAAAGAGACAAAGTAGAGTGTTGCTTGTTTATATTTTTTTTAATTTCAGAAACTGCCGTCCGTCAATGCTGCCCTCGCGGAAAAACTCCAAGAAGAGCAACTGTCGGAGAAGGCCAAGAAAGCAAAGAAAGAGGTGCAGTATTCTATAAACGATCAGGGTTCCCACTGTCATGGAAATTCTTCGAAAATCCTGGAAAATTTGTGGTCATGGAAAGTCAGGGAATTCAGAAAATTTGTGAAAAGTCATGAAATTGCATTTACCTCTTGGCTATGGCAGCTTTCCAGTTTGTCGTGTCTCGCAACTCTCATACTCTGCTATTATCATTGGTGTTCATGATTTTCATTTTTCCCAGCTTTGTGACATCCCAAATTCGACATAACTCCCATGATGTCATGGGAAGTCCTGAAAAGCAGCAATTTAGTCATGGAAGAGTCATGGAATTCTGTTTTCAAATTTCTGTGGGAACCCCGACAATGTTATTCTTCAAATTATGACTGCTGGGTACCTTTACAGGGTACAACTTTCCTGGTATCGCATCGCAGTTTGCTCCACATTTTTTTAAAGACTGCTAGGCATAAAGTCTTTTTTATAGCATATTTTTACAGAGGACTGTACATTACTTAGTTGAGACCTTTTTCTCTTACGACCAAAATGTTATTCAAATTTGTAAATCAAAATTCTTCCCTGCTTTATGTATTTCTCCTGGGTTGAAAGCAGCACAATGTACATCGATTCTTATTGTTGGAGGAGTGAAGACAAAGATTTCTTCAATTTCTTTTCATGTTATTTAGGAAGAATATAACTTGACATTTCACCGAGAAGAATTACTCTCCAGTTCAGCGCTGACATGTATATTCATTACCAATAAGGAGCTGAAAGGTTTTGGCCAAATATTTGTGATTGTAGTCCCATACATGCATTTCTCTGTGCTGTGGATGAGCATAGCAAAACAACAGCTAGCCGATTATGTTGGCAATTTAAACAAAAATATTATACTATACTCTAATTTTAGGCTTATTAGAATCAAATTTTTATTATCTCTCTGAGACATATTTCCTCAGAAATTCATTGTCACAACCGGAACTTAGTCAATCTAAATCAATATACCCATTTTCGTGCGCTAATTAATAAAGTATGCAATGTGGCTTTAAAAAAGTGTTAATAAGAAAGTTTTTTTGTGTGTGTGCAGGGGGCAGCCAACATTTTGTCCGACGATCGTTTCTCGGCGCTCTTCAAGAATCCAGACTTCCAGGTTGACGAGCAGAGTGAGGAATTTAGGCTAGTCCAACCTTTGGTCAACAAGCAATCCAAGAAGAGAGAGAAGCCGGCGATTGTGGAACAGTTTGAGGAACTAGACCCACAGGTTTGTTCACCAAATCCCAATCCTTTTGTTTTGTGATGTTTCCATATTGGTTTTCATAAAGCTATTGGTATAGACCAGCAGGTCTATTAGGACTACAGAAAGAGCTTCTCATATGTAATTTATTTATTCCATTTATTTTTCATTGGGGATTGACCTTGATAGATCAATATGGCCTTTGTCAATCCCCTCCACATTTTTTGATCTATGTCTTTTTTATGTGTATGATTTTACTTAAATATGTGAAAAATAAATTGAATTGAATTGAATTGAGATTACCAAGCTTGTATTCTCAATGTGCCAGCTTGAATTAAGTCACCCTTGTTATATTTTCATTGCATAAATTCTGCCACTTTATGTCTGTATTTTACTGTACTTTGCTACAAAGAGAATATAATGTTACGACCCGATAAATGTGACCATAAATTTGGGCAGGAAAATTGAGAAATTCTGTTAAGTAATCTTACTTCCATACTCCTACATGGGTTGGAATATAGTAACATGAAATTTTTGATTTGTAGAACAAGATATGGAAATATAGGACTTAAAGTGATAAATAGCTGCACTCACCGGTCTCTGCCAAAGTGTCCACCTTGTGACGGAGATGTTGAGGTTTAGATCCATGGCTGAGTCATACCAAAGACTTTTTGAAATATCGCAGACCTTGTGCCTTCTGGCTAGCCAGGCACTCGACATATTAGAATGAAGAGGGGGGACAATGGCACATTACACGATGAGTGGACCGCTGGTAGGGCAGTTTTAGTATTGAAGTAAGGTGTCTGGGAAAAATATATGTTATTATTATTATTGTTTTTGTTCTTGTTATTGTGGGTAAGTTGATATGTCTCTGGACTTTGAACAACAAGGTCCGTGGTTCTAATCCCACCGCAGCACTCGCGTCCTTTGGCAAGGCATTTATCTACATTTGCTACTCTCTACCCAGGTGTAGTAAATGGGTACCCGGTAGGAAAGTATGTAGCGCTATGTAAATGGTGCATATTGGCATTATTATTATTAGTGTTATTATTACTACCGGTATTATTATTTCTTATTAAAGAGGATCTTTTCGTTTATTTTTGCTTTTGTTTTGTTTTCCTGACTATAGGATGAAGAAATGGAAGGACACGCGAGCAGTGATGGAGACAGCAGCTCCGATGAGGATGATAGGTCATGGCAGGAGGAGCTTCGGAGGCAACACTTCGCTCTCCGCCAGGAGAAGAAGATGAAAAGGGAAGCAGCAGCACGGGACAGTCAGACGTCGGGACCAAAATTCTATGAGCTGAAATCGGGGCAGGAGTTCAGCATGGCATCGAAGAAAACGGACGGAGCAATGAAGAGATTAAAGAAGTAGGTGCAGTTTTCCTTTTCGGAAAAGGGTCATTCCATCTAGTTGGGTCCATTTTTGTGACATAGAAGAACTTTTTAAATATGTGTCTCAATTTAACTAGGCTTTCATTTTAAATAGGAACTAAACTGCTTAGTACCCACTATGTATTATCAATGCAACACTGTATTCTGTCAATTTATTTGTGTTATGCATGGTGAAATATAAATCAAATAAACAAACAAATGTCTTCCAATGATCACTTCAGTAACAACACTGGTGTAACACTAAGGTTTGCTAATCATACAAAAAAAAATTCAGACCTGACAGTCAACTGCCTGTGATATATGAATGTGGTGTCAATTTAAATTATTAAGTTAATGTTTTTCTTTCCCCGGCATTCATGTAATTATACTATTTCCCATTACTTATATATGTTTTTTTTTGCTGATAATGCCGAATGAAAAACAATATTTCATTTTATTGTGCAGAGCCAGTCTTGCAGAGAGGGTCGCAAAAGAAGCAGACTTTTTGAGGAAAACATCGTCATCTTTGGGAAATCAACAAATCAGCTTCAAGTCTGTCAAGGTATGCCAAAAGTTTGCATCTTGTGTTTCTATTTTGAACCTTGCCTGACCTATAACTAGTTTTGTGGAAACCGGTTCAGGGAACCATTTACTGTTACATGTATGTGTTCATCCAGAACCGGTAATCCAGTGGGTGCATAATCTTTACCCTGTTATGTTCATTATATTGCTGATTACGTTGTATGAATATGATGTACTTTTCAATTCTGAAATGAGTAATGATAAAAGATGCTAAACCAGATGGGTCATATGCAAGCTCAGTGGTAACACTTTCCAATTACATGCTACCTTCACATACATTTATATAACAATGTTTTGGGGTTTTTGTCTGCAACCTCAAACATGCTAAAACCTTTATTCTTTCTCTGTTCCAGAATGAAAAGAACAGGAAAAGACGAGAAGAAGCGGCTGAGCACCATAAAGAGAGGAGGAAACTCCGTCGGTCGGCTGGCAATCTCTCAAAGAAAAAGCACCATCGGTCGGCCACGTCATGACGTCACTAGGACTTTATTATCCCTCAGAAGCTGCTCGAACGTTTCACTTGGTCACCTGCCCAAGAGAAAATGTCACCATGATACTGCTGCGTACGGCTGTAGATCTGTATGACACCATGAAATTGAGGGGAAAACCAGATCAGGAAATTGGCAACTTCTCTTGCAGGTTGACATCATTTTCCTGTCAGCAAAAAGGGGTGTGATCCTTAACCCATTTGCTACTGTAACTGGGTGGACCCTGTACAAAGGCTATGGGATTGACAGAATTCAATAGTCAACAGGTTAACCCATTGCCTACTGGAACCAGGTGATCTCTGTACAAAGCCTATGGGAATCACAGAATTCAGTAGTCAACAGGTTAACCCATTGCCTACTGGTACCATGTGATCTCTGTACAAAGCCTATGGGAATGACAGAATTCAGTAGTCAAAAGGTTAACCCATTGCCTACTGGTACCATATGATTTCTGTATAAAGCCTATGGGAATGACAGAATTCAGTATAGTCAACAGGTTAACCCATTGCCTACTGGTACCATGTGATCTCTGTACAAAGCCTATGGGAATCACAGAATTCAGTAGTCAACAGGTTAACCCATTGCCTACTGGTACCATGTGATCTCTTTACAAAGCCTATGGGAATCACAGAATTCAGTAGTCAACAGGTTAACCCATTGCCTACTGGAACCATGTGATCTCTGTACAAAGCCTATGGGAATCACAGAATTCAGTATATTCAGCAGGTTAACCCATTGCCTACTGGAACCATGTGATCTCTGCATAAAGCCAATGGGACTGACAGGATTTGGTTATCAGTGGGTCCAAAGTAGAAAGAAACTGATGATTAGTGCTCTCTATTGGCTCTCAAGTGCCCTTTTTTTCCTCCCAGCTCGAGGCAATCGTCCTTACCCCCCTCATGAAGAGGATGCATCCTCCATCCTTTTAACCCATATTTCTATTCTCCTCAAGTTGCTTCTTCCAGGTCTTCCTTCACTGCCCCCCCCCCCCCCCTCTCAAACCATCCCCCTCGAACCCAAACGACCTTTTAAAAGTGAAATTTTGGGGAAAACAAATTGAAAAGTGAATATGTCAGAATTGCAATTGGACATGTATCATGATCGTTTTGAGGCAGGGGAGATATCATTTTTATTGAATTTTCTATGATTGTCTAATTGGTGCAAAATTTTGGACTAATGTTTAATCAGGCACAAGCAGTCTTGCTTGATGTATGGGGGGGGGGTAATATTTAGTATATTTAATTATGAGAAATATATGGATATGATTTTACTTCAATTGTCATTCCCCTCTATTTTGATGTATTATATCAACTCATAATGATACTATACAAAGATAAGGAAAGAACTCCATGAGAGTAGTATGCAAATTATCGATCATGAATTTGTTTTTGTTATTGATATATTTAAGTTTTTATGTTTTTTATTGTTTCTTTTTCTGATGTTTTATTGCTTTAATGACTGAAATGGTTCTAGAATTCAGTTTTGGTTAACTTTGAAAGCAAAAAGTGATTCAAGTGCCTAATGATATGAAAACAGGTGGGTGTTTCATAAAGCTGTTCGTAATGTTACAAACGAATTTACGTCCGACTGGAGCATGTTCTTAGGTCATAACTCAATTAGATAGAGATATCACAGCACAAGAAAGGATCACCAGTCGTGCGTAGTCATTTGTATCTTACGAACAGCTTTATGAAACACCCACCTGGTTAGGTTCCATTCATTTATATATTAAAATCCTTCACAAAATTTGGGGGGGGGTGTTACTAAAATTGAATAGCAAAATGTTCCTTTGCTTTGTGAGACTTTTCCAATTTGTTTAAATTTGGTTCTAAGAATGCACTGACTTATTTTGGGACAAAAATTGTATAGCATCAGGGAAAGTTCTGGTAAATTTCATCCCCCCCCCCTGTCCAACCCTCTAGTTTTATAATTTTTTTTTATTCCATTTGAAGTGCAGTCCATTTGAAGCAACTATCATGTATTGTCAAAAAAAACAACTTGGACATGATTTTAACTGTACAAATACATGTTGAATATCATAATAAATTTGTTTACATTATATGCATATTAAATGTACATGTAAAAGGAAAAAAACCAGAGTAAATTGTTTTTCTTCTGGTTGAGTGCTGCCATCTACTGACAAAAGGAAGGAACTCTGTGAAATTAGTTTCTTAGAAAATGTGTGGTTGTTATCTTGTAAAAAAAACATGTTTGTTACTTGCTTTTGAAAACATCTCTATGTCAGAAATTGAGGGCTATGCGACTCCAATTCCTTGAACATCATGTAGAGCTGGCCTGATATGTAGAGCATACAGAAATCAAATTAAATCGAGAAAAAGTAACTTTGGGGAAAAAATCAGTTACTTCCTTTTGTCAGTGGACGGCAGGATGCATATGGAGGTTTACAAATGACATATTTATATGCATTAGAATATTAACATATTGGGGACTTTTTATTAATGAGATGGCCTGTTGCAAACAAAGGGGGCATAACATTTGCTCCTGTGACATTTTCCCTGGTCTTAGTATATCAGAGGGCACTGAGTTAGAGTTAGGGTTGTAATATAGTTTTTGGTTCAGAATAATAATAATATAGGTATATTTACTCAGGGAAGCCACTCGAGTCCTGAAAACTGTTCTCCCAGCAGGCCCTGCTATTATTACCCCGGCTATAGCTGGGTTGCCTAGAATAATGTAAAAATAAGGATTGGGGTTTATTTAATTTTGGAGACGAGGTTTCATGTTTGGAGCGATTGTCACTGGAGCAAATGGAACCTAAAAAAGAAACAGTGCCGCTGCTATTGCTTTCCATTGACGACTTTCATGGAGACCTTGATTTTGATCGTGTGCTGTGCGTGGGTACTGGAAGGTGTGTTTTATGAAGTGGTTGCCTGAAGAGGGCCATTGTACACTGTAATACAGATCAATTTGATTCTGTTTTTCTTTCCTCTCAAAAACTAGGCAGTGGCCTTGTTGCGCGAGATACGGGAGAGATGGGGGACAGTGAAAGGGATTGGGAGAGATAAAGGGGGGGAGAAAGAAAGACTGGTAGAATTGAGAGGAAGTGTGAGAATGAAAAAGAAAGATACAGAAAACTGCAGAATGGAAGAATTTGGTGGTTGAGAAAAAAGATGGGGGTCGAGGTATAGAATTGCTGGAGACAAATATCAGCAAATCTGTTTCAGTTCTGTACTTTTCATGTGAAAAATTCATTTTGCTAAACGCAATTCATGCTTTGACCCCCTGGTCTCTTCTAGTTCTCATTTCCCGTCTAATCCCCACCCCTTTGTCTCTCTTTTAACCTATCTCTCTTTCAGTCAGTATCCTCCACATAGCATAGCTCTCTCTCCCCCTTCCTGCCTCATTTCCCTTCACCACCCCTTTCCGCCTCTCGTCTCTCTCCTTTCTCATCCCAACCCCTCATGTCTTTCCCCATCTCCTTCACTCACGACCCTTCTCCCCCGGCCACCCCCCTCTTTCCTTTCCCCATCTCAACCCCTTTCCCTAGTTTCTCTTTCTACCTCGTTTCTTTCCCCAGTATATCCTTCCAACCCCCCCCCCCCCCCCTTCGTCTCCACCCTTTTCCAATTCACCATCTCTCTCTTAGCACTCACTCCCTCTCTCACGACCATCCCAACTTTCCCTCTCCTCTCAATTCCCCTACCATCTCTTGTACATATCTTTCTCATAAATATCTCGTACACAACTCGCTGAAGTCAATGAAAAACCAGAAATTCACCAATTTTTCGGTTAAACCTGAAGCATACAGAAAAGAATTTCTGCCTAGCTAGTAGCTATTTTTTTACAGAAATTTTTATCCACCAATTTATACTCTGATGACCTTGTATCAATTTGATATCAATACAATGCCTTGCTTAAAATTTTCTGAACCATTAGTCCCCCATCTTTACAAAAGTGATATGTACTACTTTTTGGAATGGATTTTTGAAAAAAGAAATGATTTAATAAATTACTCTAAAATTATGGTTGAGATGAGAAAGTTTCACCCGTTTGATAAAAAAAATCTAAGGTCTTTCATTGAGAACATTTCTGGCCGAATGGGACATGGATCAAATTCACCTTTCAAACGTCTTTCAGACCGCAATTAAGTAACTTTCAAAACACTGTTTTAACCAAAACAAAGAAGACAATGAACAGGTACAGAAGAAATGCACTTGATCTTGTTACTTTTATTGACCAGTTGTTACAGCTGCTCACTATGGAATGGGGAGATGATAATCTAGAAAGGACACCCAACATAGATGTCCTTAGGTGTCCTTTCTAGCCCATGGTGAATCGCTGCACTGCAAGAGGGGTGCTTAGTTGACGAAAGTTGCTTAGTACTGGCCGGCTGTTGTGGCCATCATGAATTATTTGCTGAAGTAATCCTTGATGACATCCAAGGCTGGAGATTCCTTTCCGTAATCCTGAAGGAACATACAGAAAAGAGAAATGAAGAATTATTAGAGAACTACATGAAAGTGAATGAAGGGGGGTGGGGGCTGTTGGAAAGACAAGATAATTACAGAAATGACTTTTCTGCAAATGTCCTAAAACTTTGTTTCATGTTTCTTTTCATATTCATAAAACTTCATAACTTTTATAAAACAAAGGGTAAAATGGATCTTTGAATTATTCTTACATTTTAGCTGTCAACTGAACTTGATCTTCCAAGTCTTACAACATTCTGTTGTAAAAATGATACAAGTAGTCGGAGGTTGCAGTAATTCCATAAACTCATTGTTTAATAGAATATGATGAACAATTTTTTTTCAGAGGTATGAGATGGTGTGTCTGATGAAATACTAGTATCCACCAATATCATTTTATCATTGATTCCATAAATGCACATTCAAATGGAAACAATAAAGAATCCCCTTCAACGCTCTTCTGCGGAACCAACAGTAACAGACGTACGCACACATAATCCCAACATCTTCCAGTCGATTTGAACAGACAGAATTGCCCTCAGTGCAAGAAATATTGGGTTCGATGTTTAAGGGTTTTCTCCTCACCCCTGTAAGACAGTCAGGAGAGGGAACCTAGGCATCATCATTGGACAATTATCTTTCTGTTCAATCATGGTCCAAGTGTCCTAACCATCAGGGGAGTTTCACGAAGTGTTGTCAGTGATTTCCACCGACAGATGTTCTAAGCTACATCTGGAGAGCTTTTCATCAAAATTTTCACCCAACAAATTGTCGGATCTGACAACTTTCCTCTCTTCTGATTGGGTTAGAAGCACTGTTACTATGGTAAAAGTCGGATAAAAAAGGACTTGTCAGATAAAATCCTTTTATGAAATGCTCCCGATTGGTCAAAATTAATTCAGTTATACCTCGGTCACATGTGTTCTACGGCGGCCGTAAGGCGAGTAGAAAAGTTGTTTTAACATTTTTTGTACCAGCTGCATAAATGTGGTTGAAATTAAAAAGAATAAAATGACTGTTTTCGACGAGCCGTACGGCCGCCGTAGAGCAGATGTGACCAAAGTATAAGTGAAAATTTCTTACAAAACTTTTCATGAAATGCTCCCTAGCCCCCATATCTTATAAACATATCTGAAAGACTGCTATGATTAAAATCTTTTGTATAGCTTATTTTTAGAGGACTGTACATTACTTAGTTGAGAAGCTATTCTCTTAGGACCAAAAAAGCTTGCAGAGACAAAAAAATCAATCACTACTGCTTGTAAATGATGGGGGACGGTTGCACATATATACTGAAAATAGCGCAAAATTAAGAGTCAATGGTTTACCTTGACTGCAACACAGCTACAAGCCACTACTTTGCGGGCCTTGCCTTCCTTGTCGATCTTACATAGGCCAGACCATTCGCCAAGCTTCTTGTTGTCATCGACCTGAAAAAGAGAAAAAGCAACACATATCGCTCACAGGTCATTCAAGATCCAAAATGATAAATAATCTGGGACTTGCGAAAATATGGTTTTGACTCTCATTTGGACCCCTCCAAAAAAAGCCCCTTTTCACAATTTAATTGAGTTTATCTACTTTCATTTAAAAACTTACAATGACTTACAAATTACTACATTTAACATGATTTTGCACATTGACCACATGAATTTGAAAGGGAAGGGGGCCGACTCTGGCAGAAGAGTCTTCAAGAAGGCCTATGTAACCCATTAAGTATTGAGAAGTCACTTCAGAATTTTTTTTTTTTAATATAGGACAAACATACATGTACATGTAAAGGCAGTGGGTGCAACTGAAAAACATTTAAATATCCCGGCCAAGAAGGAAGAAACTAAAAACAAAACTGGAAAGTTTTTCTAAGACCTTAACACCACCTTTCATTGACAAATCATGGGGAAATCAAGGCCAATCTCAGAACGGAGAAGGGATTTAAGTCTTACACTCAGGTGTACGCCTGGGGGTGTTATGTAATAGACGCCGGCATGTCTGGGAGGTCTAATACAGGAGGGTAATAGTTAGTAGACTAACCAACTGGAAGTAAACTGTGTTTTCACATTGAAACACAGAACTTCAAAGAAGATATTTATTTTTGTTTAGCAATCAAGAGACCTGCTAAGAGTCTAGGAATTGAGATCGTTGGAAATTAGAATTGTGACAACCCAAAGTAAATAAAGATCACGAGTTAGGTCAAATCTGTGCTGTCCGAACTTTATCAAATTAGTCTGACGGCTCTCATGACAGACGGATTATATTTAATGCAAGTCTCTCCATGATTTGGCAAGTTTAGGTCGCTTCAAGATTGAGGTTACTAAGCCATACCTTAAGGAGATTGATGTTGTGTTCCACGCAAAGAGCCTCCACCAATTTCTTGTAGGTTGGCTCGTCACAGTTGTTGGCCAGGATACACAGATGGGCCTCGCGCTTGTCTAAAGCCTTGGCAGCCTCGTGGATACCGCGGGCCAGACCACCGTGGATCAGGGAAGTCTTAAGCACCTCCTGCAGGGCAGAGTTCACATCCATAGGACCACCGACGGAAACGGCGGCTGCAGCAGCAGGTTGGTCATCTCTGCAGACAAAAAAGGAAAGAAAATACACTTCTGTCAGCATAGGCTGAGCTTTTATATCTTTTATAAATGTTGTCAAACAAGAAAGTTAATTTTGGTCCAGACTGCACAAAGCAAGCACTATTCATTTTGTTTTTTTCAAGGGGGGGGGACACGTATCCCAAGCATCTTAGACTGCGTGCAACAGACGCATTTACTGTTCTGCGATTGTGATCAACCATAGGGATAAGTCTCTCTATTGGGTCAGAATATAAGAACAAAAGCCAAATTGCCCTCAGTGCAAGAAATATTGGGTTCGATGTTTAAGGGTTTTCTCCTCACCCCTGTAAGACAGTCAGGAGAGGGAACCTAAGCATCATCATTGGGCAATTATCTTCCTGTTCAATCTATCAAAGTGACTCTCATCAAACAAAAAGTTCATTTGTATAGTAACAAATTAAGCTTTGAAAATGACTTTTCTTTTTAGTTACGTGCATGCAGTCTTTCATAGTACACACCCTATGCCAAATGTCTGTTTCTGTTTGTGGTAACTCCTGTAGAAACTCGGCAGGACAGCATTTTGCTGGTAAACGCCAAGCTGGTATATAATACCAATTACCTATGAAACATTCAAACATTTCGTCAACCAATATTTCTTCATTCTTTCGTAATTTATTTTTGATACAATCATTCAAATATATAATTAGGCCTAGATCTGGGGCCGATTGCACGAAAGGGTCTTTCCAAGGACAATCTTTCATGTCGCCCATCTTTTATGATATGCTATAAGCGGGGCGTTTCTAAAATTTATGATAAATAAGATTCGTTAGCTTGCTTTTAAATCAAATTTTTACAATTTCATGATATATCACATCATTTTATAAACAAATATTTTGTTAATTTTAACGGATGAATGAAATATGTTTGCAGGTAATTTATTTAAAATGTGTTTCACATGGCGCATCATAAAAGATGGGCGACACGAAAGACGGTCCTTGCAAAGACCCTTTCGTGCAATCGGCCCCTGATTCCTGTGAACAAGCACATGTGGCATTGCTACCATTGTAACCCATTGTGATCCTATCAAGAGGTTCCACATTCTCAAATCCATAGAATTGATTGACACACTACCAGTCGGCCTCTAGTAAACCAAATAGATTCAGTGGACCAAATCTATTGTTCTCTCATTTTACAGATTGACGAGGCATGATATCCCCTCCGAAAAAAATCTGAATAAGGGTCACTATTAAAATCACTCGACCAAAAAGTGGTAGATATCATGGAATTTTTTTTTTTCGAGGCTCCATTTTCAATTTTTGTAATATTTCGGGGGCTCCTTATTGTGTTTCGGGGACTCTTTTCAAATGCTACGTTTTTGTATTTTGAGAAATACCTGTTGCAGACTTGTCTTGGGGTAACATCAGGGTCATATTTGTGAAGAATCTAAGGTCTCTATGATGTCACCCCTAGCTCGTCTATAAACAAGAGTAGGCCTAGGCCTAGGCAAATTAAGCTTCTTCAGTCTCTCAGCCTCAGGATTATGAGAGCCCTTCTTTCTTTCCCTTCCTGTTTTTTTTTCTTATTTCTTTATAGTTTGCTTTTGATTCTTTCAAGGAATGAGGGAAACATTTTTCTTTCCTCTTTTTCTTAAAGCTTGTGTATAGTTTTGGTAAATCCACAAAAAATGCACCTATCACTATTCCAATTCATTGCTAGCTAATAGGAATGGATATGCCCTATACAGTTATGATGTGGAGGATATGAAATGAAAATGTGTTTTACAGGATAAATTTTGCGATTTTACATGGAAATCTAACTTGATCGGGTCACCCGAACAAATTAAAATATCTGTGTGTTTTTGTCTTTCAATTAAATCCTATTCCAAATCAAGGAATGGGCTGAAACTTTCAAGATATGTTCTTTGTAACTTTTGGATATCTAATCACTAAAATTATAAGTGCTTGAATGCCCATTTTATAAATTTAAAACAAGCATCGCAGATAGAGGGCGCTATATATCCAAGATCTAAATATTTGAAATTTTCTCAGAGAAGTGCAGTTGGAAAAATATCTTACGGTCTCTACGCTTCAGTAAGACTGTCATATTAGATGATATTCGATTATCAATCACATTATTGACCCTTTACCAAAGCTATATAGGCCTACCCAGGCTTTAACATTTTTTCCTTTCCCTCCTTATTTCGTCTTTCATTAATTTAATCATCTTCCCTTCATTTCTTTCTATAGAATCTAGGCCTATTCATTTAAAAAAAGAATGATGGAAACACATTTTCTCTATTATTGACTCCAGTAGCGGACCGTGACCCAGAGGAGACAAAGCATTGGGATTTTGGGGGGGGGGCACTGCATTGTTTGTGAACAATGCCGTGCCCCCCCCCAATGCTTTGTCTCCTCGGGATCGGGGTCACGGTTAGCCACTGATTGAATCTGACCCTAGTCAGTAGAGGCGCACGGCCAATATTGGAGACTGTCTCCAATGTGGGAAATTATCTCCAATATCAGAGACTTTTGTAAAGAATTTGGGTATCCAATTTCAGAGACAGTCTCCAGTTTTGGAGACTAATTTCCTTTGTTTACATTTGCAGCAAAAGGATTACCTTGGCGGCAAATAAAAATGTGATAAGCAGATTCCTCATGACAAATTACCCCTTTTCACCGTCTACTTTAAAAATTCACCGTCTACTTTTGTTTTGATAAGGATTTTTGTTGTCAATCACACACAAAACAAATGGGCTTATGACCTCAGTGAGACAAAATTTTGGGTGGAAAAAATCATGCTTTTGTTGGTGTTGTTTCTTTTGTCCTTTTGCAAAGCAAGTCTCCAATGTGGGAGATTGTCTCCCCTATTGGAGTCTCCCATATTGGCCGTGCGCCTCTACTGCTAGCATGACTAGGCTAACGTAACTTAGACCTCTTTATTCCTTTACTTCTTTTATTTTAACTTTCTTTCATTGTTATCTTTTTCCTTCACTTTTTTCTTTCTTCTCAATTCATCTCTTTTTTTATTTTGTTTTTTCTTTCTCTCCATCTTCATTCTTTCGTTTATCTTCCCTAATCTAGGCCTACCAATTCTTGATATTTTTCACAAGTCTAACACTAAGTACACTCTTTGTCATGTTTGACTTTGATAACCTTTCTGTCGATTGTCCTGTATTTCATTTTGACAAAAATCCGGTCATTATTCTGTTGAAGTCTGTTCAGCGGTGCCGTAGCGGCACGCATACACTGCCACTGGCAAAGCCAGAGATCGGAACAGTACCATACCAGGCGGGCGCACGTGGGCAAGTTGAAGTCGCATACGTACCCACAACCCACGCCACGGCACCAGTCTCCGCCGACGAAAAGAAAAAAAAATAAGATCTCGATCTACTCACCCTTCCGCATCAGACATTGTGTACGGACGTCCTCGCTGAAATAAAAACAAGAAAATATGATACTTTAATATTCATTCTACAGTATGAAATATATTTGAATTCAAGATTATTTACGAAATACATGATAAAGTGGGATTTTACTTCACATTCACTTACATGTCAACCGCAAGAACGAAATTCAATTCAAAGAGGAAGAGACAAGCGCAATGCCTTGTGGGTATGGGATTTGTGTCGTCTGCTACGGATCGGTAGCTACAACAGCACTACTGGTATCGGGGGGCCGGGGGGGGGGGGGGGTACTCACGAAATAAGGCATACGGGGATGTGCAGCTGGAATAGGTCGCTTTTATTATTTTGTTTTGAAGAAATCCCTAAACATGGGGTATGGTTTTATGCTAGAAAATCCCTCAACATGGCCTCAATTTTTGGCTTTAAACATGCATATTTTCCACAAATTTTTGTTGATAACCTTTGTTTTGTTTTGTTTTGCTTGTCAAATTTAATAAATCCTAAATAATGGGTATATTTTTTGCCAAAATGACCCGTAAATATGGATATGGGTTTTGAACCTTCAGCCGCACACACCGTCCAAAACAAATCTTAGTACCCCCCGGGGTTTTCTTTTTTAGTGACAAAAGTTTATTGTAAAAAATAGCAAACAAAATTATAACAATATATTTTTCCGTAGGTTTGAGGAAAATCCATTAAAGAATAAAAAGTTATTAATTAGGATTCAAATCATTTGATTTGTGACGTCATGTAAGAGCAACTTTCTATGATTAAAAAAAAATTCATTTTCCATTTTCTCAGAAAATTGAAAATGTTTTTTGCTGTACCTTTATTATATCAATACACAAAATTCACATCCTTTCCTATAAAGAAACAAAATTAAGATGTCACAAACTATTGGAAATTTGAAATTTGTGCAAGTAAATTACAACATGTTTATAGGCTTTATCTGTGGGGCCCACACAGTGGCGGACGGTGACCCGGAGGAGACAAAGCATTGGAGGGGCACTGTATTGTTTAAGAACAATGCTGTGCCCCTCCAATGCTTTGACTTCTCCGGGTCATGGTCCTCCACTGGGCCCACACATCCATAGATCCCGCTTACATAATTCCGAAGCTTCGTTATCCCGAAGGTTCGGATATTCCGAAGGTTTATATTTCCGAAGGTTCGTTAGTCCGAACTAAAACTGACAAAATCGCATACATCCGTAATTCCGAAGCTTCGTAATTCCGAAGGTTCGGTTATTCCGAAGGTTCGTAATTACGAAGGTTCTTTATTCCGAAGGTTCGTTAATCCGAAAACGAAATGAGGTTCGTAGTTCCGAAGGTTCGTTAGTGCGAAAACGAAATGATTAACGAATCTTATTTCGTTTTCGGACTAACGAACCTACGGAATAACGCCACAAATGTTAGGATTAATGAACCCTTTTACGTTTTCGAATTAAAAACGAACATCAAAGTATAGCCAATTTAAGTGTTTCGGAATTACGAACCTTCGGAATTACGAAGTGTTACCCATGGATCCGGCTCATAGGCAATCTGATATGGCATAGAGCTATAGGATCCACGTTGTTTCTACTGGTATACAGAAGAAGCCCCCCCAAAAAAAAAAAAATAAATAAATAAATGAATAAATAAATAAATAATAAATAATAATAAATGAATAAATAATAATAAAAATAAAACAAATTAATATATAACAATCAATCAGCAGTCAATAGAAGAATGAATGAATAAATAAATGAATAGATAAATATATATATATATATATATAAAAATGAATAAATAAATGAATAGATAGATAAATTTATATATATATATATAAAGTCATGAATAAATAATGATAAGTTCGAGACCAAGAAAAAGGAAGCGGAGGAAGGATGTTCTGAATGCTATATGCCAAAGTCAATCACGAAATTGAATAGGCCTATATATATTCATTTTGAAAAGGTCATTTTTCATGCCTCGCTTCAGTCACTCACTCTGGACATCTAAGTTTTTTTTTTGGTCACAATTTAAAAGCGCCTTACTGTGCCCATCTTTGTCCATTTCACCACTGGTTGTCATTGATAGGCTCAAGAAAGGTTTGAGCTATATATTTTAAAAAGAGTATTTAGTATAGGCCTAAACAATTACAGTCGCACACTGAATACTCTGATGAAAATAAACAAATATATAAATCGATGATAAAATGAATTAATAAATGAGTAAAAAAAGGGGATTCGTAAAATATTACGAAATACAGACTAAATGAATATATTAAAGTACTAACTGAAATGTTTTAGGTAGCGAAATTAATGTATGATACTCCGCTATTTCATCTGTGTTATTAATTTTATAATAGTATATTGCTTCATATTTTTTTTAATAAAGTTATAATTTTATTTATTCCTGAATGTATTGAAATATTCATAAAATAAAATAATAAAATTTCAAAGAGATGTTATCATTGTGGTTTGTGTTCAACTAACCTCGTCGAAACACCATCGTACGATTCACTTTAACGACGACCGCTTCGGAATACCAGAGGTTATACTAAGAAGATAAGCTTCCTGTTTATTGAAATACTATCATGATAATTACGTGCATGACACAAACGAAAATGATTGAATTACAGGCGCCCGGGTCTTTGTTTCATCAAGCTGACTTAAAAAGGACAAGTCCACCCCAACAAAAAGTTGATTTGAATAAAAAGAGAAATTTCAAACATGCATATCACTGACATTTCATTAAAATCAGATGCAAAATAAGAAAGTTATGATGTTTTATAAATGTGCTTAATTTCACAAAAACAGTTATAGGCACATCCTGGTCGCTATATGCAAATGAGGGGTCTGATGACATCACCACTCACTATTTATTTTGTATTTTATTATATGAAATATTTCAATTTTCTCCTTATTTGTCATGAGGACAAGGTTTTAATTCTCCCTGAACATCTGAAATTAACATTGTTTGAACATTTTGTGGTTCAACCAAGAGGGACATTATTGTCAAATCTGTGAAAATTTAAATATTATATCATTCAAACAATAAAAAAAACAAGAGAAATAGTGAGTGAGTGACATCATCAACTCTCTCATTTGCATATCACTGAGTTGTGCATAGTTTTGTGGAAAATAAGCGAAAAAATATCAAAACTTTCTTATTTTACATCCGATTTTGATGAAATTTTCAGCATTGTACTTGTTTGATTTATCTCTATTGATTAAAATCAACTTTGGGGGAGGGGCTGGACTTGCCCTTTAAGAACGACTGGCGATCCTTTGTGGTGGTAAATGCATATTCACCATTAAAACAATGTTCGTTTATAATTATTTAATGCGCAAGAAAGGTTCACCAGTCGTTCTTAACTTGCGAACAGATTTATGAAACACCCACTCTGCGATTAGTACAACCCAAATCTTGCCCCACCCCCCCCCCAAAAAAAAATAATAATGAAATAATTACATTTTGAAAAATAAAAAAATGGAAGTAATACAATTTTGATAATCCCTAGCTGCTTGGAAGGGAGGATTGAAAAAGATTTTTTAAATGCAAAAAAAAATGAGGTGGGTCGATTTGGCGGACCCATGCAGACATGGATGAATGACCAATGGACGTGGATGAGGGGGGGGGGCACCATGGGCTCACCTTCTTCGAAACATTGCTGACAACCAAACAAAGACGTAAAAGGTCATCCACAATTTATTTTATTTTTTAAGTTTCCCCTCATTTTTTTATACAACCAAGCAATCAACATTAACTTAGCCATGATCACATCTATCAACCCCTTGCCCCCCCCCCCATGCTACCAGGCACCTGCTGGATCCGCGACTGGGTGGTGCAGTGAAATGCCCAAACAAAAATCATCTGATCCCCACCCACGCACAAACATACACACGTTAAAAATAAAACATAAAATAAATGAATGAAATAAACTAAACAAATTCATTTGATAGAAATTATTCAAAATTAATTCAAATAAAATAAAAACAGAATATTGATAACGAAAAGGGGAGACAACAATGACGACAAATTTTGACTGCTGTTATTCCTCCACTGTTAAAAAAACCCGTGATTTTACAGATTAAAAAAAGAAGCGATTACGCAGAAAACAATAACAGAATCATTCTGTAAATTCATAAAACAGGATTTTTTCTGCAATTTAGCAGAACAGGTCTGTTCAAAAAAAGGAAAGGGTGTTTTATTAAAGGAAATTTGTAAGATTCCATACACCAAATACCAATTTCCTGTAAGATTATACGCAATCTGGTAAGATTACAGGTGTTCTCGAGACTCTGCTGCAGGAACTTATTTAGCTTAAAGGAAACCAAAACCCAAGAAGAGAAGTAATCTTATTGGAAAGAGTAAAATGAGAGGAACAATTTAAAAAAAGTTTCATCAAAATCGGGTATGAAATAAGCAAGTTATGGGAGTTTGAAAACTCTTGATGTACTTTCTATGGGCATCCTCAAATTGGCAAACGTGCTTCAAAATGGCTGATTTTGTGGACAACTCTCCATTTGTTTTGTACACAAATTTTCAGATTTTCCTCATTATCTTTCAAATTGCATCTTGCCTCCTTCTGAGCACAACATATGTCATGGGAAAATATAATCCACACCATATACGTCAAGGTCAGGAGGAGAAAATGTGAAATATGTAAAATAAAGGGGGAAATCTGAAAATATGTGTACAAAACAAATGGAGAGTTGTCCACAAAATCAGCCATTTTGAAGCACGTTGGCCAATTTGAGGATCCACACAGTAAGTACAACAAGACTTTTTAATCGTCCATAACTTTCTTATTTCATAACCAATTGTGATGAAACTTTTTTTTAAATTGTTCCTCTCATTTTACTCTTTCCAATAAGATTGCTTTTCTTCTTGTGTTTTGGTTTCCTTTAAGGATAAATAACAGTGTAGGAGCTACAGAAAGTGTAGGTTATTTTGATAAAATTAGTTTTCCATTACGAGGTATGGGGCCTATACAATATATTCACTCCAAAAACAAGCCATAATGCTGGTTACTACTCGCAAAGGAGTGGAAAATAATCCTGATTTTTATCCCTCTGTTATTTACATTCCTGCCTTTACTCTACTATATACTTTGAGGAATACTTTAAGAGACAAAGAGACTGTTTTTTAATGAATGAATGAACTGTATTGATCCTCCTTGAAAAAGTTAACAAAACAAGATACATGTAAAATTATATATGCTAACGCATATGTCAAAAACGTTTAAAAGCAACAAATATCGATAACTAAAGGAATGTAATATAAAGACAAGGAAGACGAGGAGACCTTTGGAAGCCAGGCTTGTTATACGGTCCCTCAGAATTGAAACAATACGTTATAAAGCAAAACTTGATTCTAGCTAAACATGTTTATTACTTATCATCTGTTGATAAGCTGTACTTTTTCTAATGTAAACTAATAATGTGTATGCTGCTTTTTATTTTATTTTTAAATTACATAGAAACTAAAAATAAAAAAAAAAAAAACGGAGTGGAAAATTAAAGGTCAAGTCCACCTCAGAAAAATGTTGATTAAAATCAATAAAGAAAAATCAGAGAAGCACAATGCTGAAACTTTCATCAAAATCGGATGTAAAATAAGAAAGTTATAACATTTGAAAGTTTGGCTTATTTTAAACAAAATAGTTATATGAACGAGCCAGTTAAATCCAAATGTGAGAGTCGATGATGTCACTCACTCACTATTTCTTTTGTTTTTTATTGCTTGAATTATACAATATTTCAATTGTTACGAATTTGACGATTAGGACCTCCTTGCCTGAAGCACAAAATGTTAAAATAGTGGAATTCCACGTGTTCAGGAAGGAATATGAAACTTCATTTCACATGACAATGACGAGAAAATCAAAATATTTCATATTTCATATAATAAAATACAAAAGAAATAGTGAGTGAGTGATGTCATCAGTTCCTCATTTGCATACCGACCGACATGTGCATGTAATGAAGCGAAACTTTAAAATGACATAACTTTCTTATTTTACATCCGATTTTGATGAAATTTTCAGAGTTATGCTTGTTGAATTTTTATCTTTCTATTCAAGTCAAGTTTTTGTTGGGGTGGACTTGTCCTTTAAAGAGTATACGAACCAGCGATTGGTTTCTAATCGATATATAGCCCCAACTCAAGCCCTCAACTACGCATTTCTGGTCAGGTTCATTACCCATAATACCACATTATGTGCAGTGTAGTCTTGTAATACAGGCCCACTGGAATTATAACACACTAATTCACTTGTCATCATTATTCATACCACAATAACTATGTTTCCAAGTAGCAAAAGTAATTTTAGCTTCTCTACACACATAAAAGTACTAATAGTTGTCTCACAAGGAATATTTATGAATATACACACAAACAATCAGGGCACTGGGATCGAGTTTTTTTTAACAAGGGGTACTGGTTAAATTTGACAAGCAAAAAAGGGGGTGGGGTTCGCTTCAAACAGATTTTGTTCCAGGAAAAATTTACAACACCCCCCCCCAAAAAAAAAAGAGGAAAAGGGCTTTAATTAAAAGAAAATGTGTTGACATTTGCCATTTTGCATACCTATATAACATTTCCAGGGGGTGATGCCTATGGAAAATAATACACGTCAGACCATATGAAATAAGAAAGCTATGGCATTTATAAAGTTTCGTTTATTTTTCACAAAACAGTTACTATGATAATTATGCACATTTCAGTGACATGCAAATGAGACAATCGATGATTTCCTTCACTCACTATTTCTGTTTTTTTTTATTGTTTGAATTTATACAATATTTTACTTGACTGAACCATATAGAAACATTGCTAATTCCAAATGGAGATTAATCGTTGTTTCAAGTGGCAATGAGGAGAAAATTAGAATATTTCATATAATATATATAATACAAAAGAAATAGTGAGTGGATGACGTCATCAGTTTCTCTATTTGCCTACCGTCCAGAATGTGCATATAACTATTTTGCGAAATTAAGCAAAATTTTATTTAATTTCATAACTATTTCTTATTTTACATCCAATTTTGATGAAATTTTCAGTATTATGCTTGTTGGATTTTCTCTTTTCATTCAAATCATTGGGGTGGAGCATTTCATCCAGCATAATATCAGGGGCCAATGATTGCGGGGGTGGGGTGCAGACCGGGGACGGGGATTCAGCACACTTTTTTTTCCATAAACATGAAAAAAAAACCGGGAAAAATAGTATTTTATTTGATTGTGTTTTTGCATGGTCACCCCTCCCTCCCCCCCCCCCCCTTCCCATGTCAGCGACCACTGCATGATTGATGGATGAATTTTTTATTGATTGATTGATTCAATCATTCATTCATTTATTCGCGATTATTTAAACAGGATGGCCGGATCAGCAAAAAAAAATACAATATAGGGAAAACATATATAGTAACAGGACATCATGAGATACAGAAAATAAAGAACGAATAAAAAACAAAAATACGAGAATATGTTACGAGATACAACTGGCAAGATATAAATATGATCATGAGGCATGGTTGATTCAGCCCAACCCTTTTTTTTTTTTTTAGTTTCTGGGATATACGCCCGACAGGAGATACATATTTCCCATTTTCTATTTACGGAGCTCAGATGATTGTTTTTGCAGGTAGCCCTAGGAGGTAGCCATGTACTAGACTTCCAGAAAGATTTGAAACCTACTCCACCCGGATGCCACAGTCTCACTGCCAACGTTATTGCCTCTTAATCGACCAATGACATGCCACGTGAATTTAGCTCTGATCGGTCTGGAGGCGTGGTTTGTTCGGTGTGACCAGGGGTTGGGAGCTAGAGTACACGGTGATGAATTGGGCTCCTCGGTAACTGACAAACGTCGTACGCAATCGTAAAGTACATAGTCCAATCATTATCGCGGTTGCGTGTGCTTTTTATTCTCGCGAACCAATTAGAATTGCTTTCCAAACTTTGCAACCGAAAGCAAATCCGTGACACTGGGCACAGATTCAGTTCAACGAGGACATACGACAACGCGCTAATGTTTCACCGAAACTACAGACTGAATTATTTGTAACAGTTCTTAATGACGTTTTCTGACAAAGAAAGCAGATTATTCAGGAGATTGATTGATTGATCATGTTGATTTTACACTTCGATTGCAGTGCACATTTATACCGACGTATTTAGTGAGAAGTTTCATTTTCTTCATCATCAAACAGCCCACTCAAAAAGTGAAGAATACTTTTGGTCGTTCGAGTTACTTATCTCTCCGTGTTTTATCTGAATAATCGGCCATAAACACAGGACATCGAGGTGAGGATTTCCCTTTTTGGTGAATAATTTATTATCTTTCTTTTTGATCATTTATACAGAACGCTTGAATCAGAATTTTTTGAAAAATGATGATTTTTATCGTTTAGAGGTAGACATATCCTTGTTTTCTTTATCTTTTGGTAAATTTACGCAGATAATGCTTTCAGACATTTATTTCTTTATTTTTCAAATGATGATTTTTTTTCTCCTTTACCTGTTAGCAAATCCTGCTTTTTCTTTATTATTTTGACAATGTAGACAGTGCTACAGAACGCTCTTAGACATCATATTTAAAAAAAATGATGGTTCTTATTAGAAATATTTTTTTTAAATATATATATTGTAACAACTATATTTTGATCAATGTATAAAGCATATTTGGGACAGGGATATGAACAAGATTTGTATTGGAACGTGTTTGGTAGAGAGAAAGAAAACCCAGAAACTGCGGAAATGTGTAGATCATCTGGAGTTGCCCGAGCAAATTGGGCTTGTCGTGATTCATTTGGAGAAAACTCAAGTAACATATATGGTGTAACATTTAATTTGAGTGTGAATTTTTGTGTAACCCTTGATTTGAATGTGTAGGAATTCTCTCACAGAGGCCCCAGAAAGTGGTAATTACAACAAGAAAATGCTATAATAAATAAAAAACAATAATAATTACTTCTTATTAAGCGCTTTTTCAAAAGTTACAAAGCGCTGTACGAATGACAAAACAAATACAATCGGTGAAAACTTAAAACAAAACTCCACAAAATGAAGCACTACTTGCAATATATTAAACATGTTAAAACAAATGAGATTTAAGCATCTTCTTAAACACATCAATAGAATAACATTGTCTTAGTTTATGGGGTAATCTTTTCCAATATACATGTAGTTGAAAAATCATGTGCTGTACGGATAAACCTTTCTTTAATCTAGTAAGAGTAGTAAACATGGAAAAAAGTTTAAATTGAACATGATGAACTGGATCAGCTTTGATCGGTTAGGATGTCCTTATTCTTATTTCCCGGGTCGCAAACGTGACATTATACTTCATTCAAAGTGAAACGTTACTTCCTCCAAGTTCAAGATACATACGCGGAAGGATATTTGCAAGGTAACACAATCCGGTCATGAACCGGATCCCGGATCAGTTACCAGTAATATCATGGTCATGAATGACGGCGGCGCCGGCGCGGGGAAGGGGGGGGGGGGATTTCAAATAATAATATTGATATTGCAAGTAACTTTTGCGTGTACACGTTATCCATTAAAGTTTTACTAGTATCAAAATACGTTCAAATGTGATTGTCGTTAGAGTTTGGTTTCTATCAATTTACTTATCGATCTATTGACTTTCGTTTGAATAACCGAAAAAAATAACAGTAGAGTGTCAATGTCCGAGTGAAAGCTAGTAGCCGAGGCTACTGGACTCGAACTGCGGGCATATATTTTTGATAATCTGTCATTTCCTTTGATCTTGTAATCACATACCTTCTTAATATGTTTTCTAGTGATGAAAAGGACGTAGTAGTAAAATAGACCTTTAAATCAAAACAAAACACGGAAATGGTAGCGTTAAGCAGTCAAGCGGAAATCTTCTATTCCTGCCCGTGACTGCAGTGACCTTTAATACAGAATACTTATTCTTTTTTTCACATAATTTCATTTATTTCCATTTCCAACATTTTCATTTTTCTTGACAATAATCATCATAATACAGAACATGTAAACAATGAAACATAGCATTTTCAAGTACAAAGTTACGATTATTAGCAGGTTGGAAATGGAGGGGGTTGCTAAAAAAAAGCGGAGATTGGAGGGTGCAACCCCCTAGTAAAAATATTCTTGTACATAATATACACCAAAACAAAACAAAAAGTCACAAAATGACAATTTGAGCATAAAACCAATGAAAAAATTGAAATAGAAATAGAAAATGATAAAGATATAGATAAAAGGTATCCAGAATCTTGCCCCGGTACTCACTTTTGTAGTTATTTCTTTTAAAAATTAAAGAACAACGAAGTAGATTTCAGTGCACGGAATAAGTGGAATGGGGAACATGCGTATATAGGCCTATTCTCTTTTTTGTCTAAATGACGCGCACTGGCGTCTCCGACGATAGATAAATCTCTGTAAAAGAATGCTATATTGCAACCTTTTAACATGCGGGCATGAGGATGGTGATAGTGATAATGATGACGAGAATTATCAAGGACAAACACTTTGTTTTCTGTCAGGAGCGGGTGTGAAATGATTTGTCTGTTGATATACTGAAGGTACAATGAAACCGTTTCCAATATTTTGAGAAAATGATATTTCATTTTCTTGTTTTAACTACACTTTATTTTTTCGTCAGTGTGAACTTCCCCTATTTATATTAGATGATATTCCACTCATATCACTTACCCCCCCCCCACACACACACACGCACAGAGCTGTCCACCCATCTCCCTATCTCTCTCACCCCAGACACCAACACCCCCCCCCCCCCACACACACACACATAGACACCCTGGACAAACAGTCTTGAATTTTACCATGGAGGACCATGATTTGAAAATCTGGTTACGTTCGTTATTCCAAAATTTCGTCATTCCGAAGGTTCGAATATTCCACAGTTCGTTATTCCGAAGGTTCGTAATTCTGAAGGTTCGTTAATCCGAAGGTTCGTAAGTCCGAAAACGAAAGAAGGTTCGTTATTCCGAAAGTTCGTCAGTGCGAGAAATGAATTAAGGTTCGTTTTTTCCGAAAATCAGTTATTGATTTATTTTAGTATGCAAAAACGAGTAAATGAAATAAGGTGAGGGGAAGACTTGTGTGATATAAAAACAAAAGCTTTCATGTCACTATATAAATTCTCATTCTCACTTCGCTTTCGCATTGCCTGTTTATGATTAAAAATGTATTTACAATGCCCAGATTCTAGGTCTAAATCTAAAAAAAATTAAATTGTCCAGTTTCAGATCAGAATATAAAAAATTATGTGAGGACATTCGCGATCACGTTGATAATTCAATTCAATTAATTTATTTGACATCCTTTAAAAATATACAAACATATGTACAAGTATAATATCACACAACAACAAAAAGAGTAAAAGAATTTAAATCATAGTATAAGCAATAAAAAATGGTAGAAATATAAAAGAAATGAAAAGAAAGTGAAGCGGTTGTAGGAAGTCAGCAAGGCCATTGACCTGTAGTGACATAAAATAATAACAGACGCGAACATATCGACATCAACCCCCCCCCCCTCTGATAGGCAGTTGCAACGGAATTATATCTTAAATATAAGCAGACAGTTGGTTAAAAACAATATATGAATAATATTCGGAGTTTAGGTATAAATTTTTAGAAGTCTAAATACAAGTCTAAATCTAAATCTAAAAATTCCGCTCGCGCTTAGCGCTCGCATTAATCATGTAAGTAATTGTCTCACAACGTACCTTCCTTCTGCATGAATACAAGAAATGCTTATACAGTGTTCAGTTTTTAGGTCGGAATATCAGATACAACTATCTTATTTATAAGAACAAAGCTAAGCAATAACTGCTTGGACTTCCCTTCCTTCAAAGAAAAAGAAAATAAAATCAGCTTTGATGTAGCAGCCGATCGCGGAAAATCTGTATCATCCCCCACCCTTATTGGCGAAAGCTGGATCCACCCCTGAATGTATAAATAAATGTTTTATGCATACAGATATGAATTTAATGAGAAACAAGGGTGTTTTGCCTCCCCTCCTATTCAAAACAGCTGGCTACGGTAGTTACGGATGACTGTTTTGACCCGCCCCCCAGTCAAGGGGGGGGGGGGGTGTCGATACCAAAAATCTGACACAGAAAATACAGAAATGTGAACGGGTTATGTTATATTCCAAACAAAGAATATCAATTATGCAAAATTTCACGTGATATGAATCTAGTGAGGATTGGTAATCTTTGATATTCTAGTTGGGAAAAACACAAACTTTGTAATGATGAAACTATTTCCAGTGAATTAGTTTCCAGGAGAAATAAATATTCAGCCTCTGTTTATTCTTAAACAGGGTTTGCTTCCCTAACTGACTTATCTCGTAATAGGTCCATGCCTTCACCGAGGCGTCAGATGATTAAAGGCATGGTCACACCGCCCGAGCGTTGTTGGAACGGTCGTGGAGCGGAGATAAAAAAAATCATCACCGCTCACTACCGTTTACCATTTTCAATTTCGATTGTTGTTTTTCTTGTTTTCGATTTTTTCCCCAATTTTGAGAGCGAAATTAGACCCTCTTTCCCTACCGCTCCACGACCGCTCCAACAACACTTATAAAAATCGCCAATGGTATTTGAATGGTGCCGAATGGTAGTTGAATGGTGATCTGAATGGTAAATGGTACGTGAATGGTATTTAAGTGGTGTTTCAATGGTAAGTTCTTAATGGTAATTGGTAGTTTATTTAATGGTAAATGGTATACCATATACCGAATGGTGTTTCAGTGGTATGTGACTAATGATATGATTGGTATGATGAATGGTATACCATTTACCCAGTGGTGTCTCAGTGGTATTCAATGGTGTCTCAGTGGTATGTGCTTGTAATGGTATGATTGGTATGATGAATAGTATACCATACATCCAATGGTGTCTCAGTGGTATACAATGGTGTCTCAGTGGTATTCAATGGTGTCTCAGTAGTATGTGCCTGTAATAGTATGATTGGTATGATCAATGGTATACCATACACCAATGGTGTCTCAGTGGTATACAATGGTGTCTCACTGGTATTCAATAGTGTCTCAGTAGTATATGCCTCTAATGGTATGACTGGTATAATGAATGGTATTCAATGGTGTCTCAGTAGTATGTGTCTCTAATGGTATGACTGCATGGTATACCATAATATACCCAATGGTGTCTCTGTGGTATACAATGGTGTCTCAGTGGTATTCAATGGTGTCTCAGTGGTATGTGCTTGTAATGGTATGATTGGTATGATGAATAGTATACCACACATCCAATGGTGTCTCAGTGGTATACAATGGTATCTCAGTGGTATTCAATAGTGTCTCAGTATGCCTCTAATGGTATGACTGGTATAATGAATGGTATACCATGCACCAATGGTATCTTAGTGGTATACAATGGTGTCTCAGTGGTATTTTCAATGGTGTCTCAGTAGTATGTGTCTCTTTGATGGTATGACTGGTATGATGAATTGTATACCTTATACCCAATGGTGTCTCAGTGGTGTCAAATGGTGTCTGAGTAGTATGTGCCTCTAATGGTATGACTGCATGGTATACCATTATATACCCAATGGTGTCTCAGTGGTATACAATGGTGTCTCAGTGGTATACAATGGTGTCTCAGTGGTATTCAATGGTGTCTCAGTAGTATGTGCCTCTATAATGGTATGATTGGTATCAATATGGTGTCTTAGTAGTATGTGCCTAGTGGTATATATAATCATGTTGGATAATTGTAAAGCTATAGTGGCTTAGTGGTGTTTGCCTAATGAATGCCATTTGTGTTAATGGTGAATGATATGCCCAATTGCATTACCCATTAACATAATTCCGAAGATTTAAAGAAAATATATCAAAGATTAAAAGGTATTTAGAGTTAATTAAATATTTGACCTGTGACTTTTATGCGAGCAGCTTCCCCAAATCAAGTGTAATCGCTCATGATTGTAAACATGGTCTCTTTCATTCTTTTAAATTGTCTTTGTCCTTATTAAGTAAAAGGTCTATATGTGTTTAAATATTATTGATCCAGTGGTTATGATACAATATTATAAATTTGTTATATTTTACAATTGTACATATTACCGTCTAAATTTAAATCTGATGCAATGGGTGCAAAAATAAAATCAATCGGTCAATGAAATCTTTTTTGATAAAAAGGGTTTTAATTTTTAATTAATAAGTTTTATTCTATTTTTTTAATCATTTTGCTTGTTTATGGCCGCTTTTTGTAAAAAGAACTATATATTGAGTGTTTCAAGAAGATATTTGCAATCAATCCCAAAATTTGATCAGATGCAAATTTACAGGTGATGATACATTAAGTTTATCTAGAACATATCAATTTGGATTTTTTTATGGATCAGTTGCAAGTTTGCAATGAAAAGTATGACTCTCATGATTTTGGAGTCTGAAATTGATTTGCGTTCGATTGCTTCGATTGCAAGTTTCTTGCAATGCCCCATATTTTGCTCAAAATGAATTCACTGTTGGTTGTCTTGGTCCCCCAACCTCTATCAAATTCCCATCCGCAAACCCTGATTTGGTCTGTCTGCAACGTCAAAAGCCCCATCTGACCCATTTGTACGCTATTATAGCTGCTTCCAATCATGAATTATTTCACCCTTTTTTTACAAATGATATTTTCAAAATTCTATTTTTAGACCCTAAATATTCTTTCCACTTGTGGACGGCGTTTATAAAGAGGAGAGCTATTCTATAGGCCGGCATTACTTGATTGAAATGATTTATCCACATGGTCTTGCTCCCTCACCCCTATCAAAATTCCCTGCCGCCATACAGGGTATAGTACAATGTAACAGAAAAGAAATCTACTGAATGAAATCTCAATTTCAATCATTACAAAAGCAAATTAAAACTAAGAGGAGTGAGTAAAAAAAATATATATAAAGGGGAAAAAACAAGAAAAGAAAAAAGGCAAAGAAGAAAAGAAAGATTAACAGAAAAAAAGACAACGAAAATAAAAAAGAAAATAAGAGAGAGAACAGGAAAAAAAAGTGAAGGGATCGAAAACTTTTTTCATAGATTCCAAGATCCAAGGAAAACAGTGGCACTCACGCCATCATGGTTTCCAACCCAGAAGCAATCGAGAGGAAAAAGAAGACACCCCTGATTTGGTTTTAATCCACCCCTCCCCCCCCCCCATATGCGTTGGCAAGCAGGGCCGGGCCGCTTAATTGGCTGCTTGCTAGCTAGCTCTATTGCACGCGCGCGCACGTGCGTCTAACCGCCAATTACAATATTTGAAAAAGAAAACTCCATCTACCGGGACCGCCGTTTTGCTGTTGATAAGTCCGTCGATAATTCATCAAAAACTAAAGGAACATGGGTCAGATTCGGACAGCGACTTCAAAGTCATTTGTAGAAGTCTAAACAGTAAGTTCTATAACAATTTTCTTTGATTTATTTCTCAAATTGTCTCAAAATGTTAGATGTCGGTGTACTGCCACGACCACTACACTGCCACCGCCATTGCCCCGTTGGCGCTGGCCGGGACGTGGCTATGACGATAGGGAGTGCTTATGCTTTGTGTTGGCTGAGTTTAGCTCGGGGAGCATTGAATAGATTAGTAATTCGCTCATATTGCCTGATGTTTATTGTCAATGTCTTACAATAACCGTCTCTGAATACGTCGAATTCATGAATGAATGATTTGTTAATCTAATGTCAAGACTGTCAAAACGTTAATTGTGAAACACGTAGGGCCTATACTGCACAACGTTAATTCACTGAAATTGAAAACTTGCCGCGACAAATAATGTTTTGGAATTAGGCCTATAAATTTGTTGTTGTTGATGGATGTTGGTAAATGAGATAAAATGGAGGTGAAACATGGAAGGGGTCCTAAACTTAAAAAAGTTTAAAAAATGATAAAGGCTACGCAGCCCCTATAATTAGTATAAAGTTACACTCTACCACTCATGGCACGTATGGTGAAATGTGCACTTTGTGTGTGGAACTGTGACTGGACAGAGTGACAAACGATTCCTATTCAATTTTTCTACAGAGGCTGCAATAATTATGCAGAGAAAAATGGCGCTAATGCAGTTTTGCACCGGCTGATTACCAGCATACCTCGTCACCAAAATTTGTTCCCAAATGTCATGACAGGTCTCTCAGTCACATTTCGATGTTGATACCACCGCTTTTCAAAATATCTGGAACGGCTGTATTTAGTCTTCGATCTCGATGAGTTGATCTAATCCGTAGACATCACTTCGCGGATTGCTTGGATTCGCTGTAATGTTTATTGGGACTGAAGTTAGCGAACAAATCATGCTTACATGTGGCGAACAAACAGCCAACATGCCACATGCGAATCTTTTGGTCGCATAACTTCGGTCCATATCAACATGACGGCAAATCCAAGCAATCCGCAATATTTTGAAAAGTGATGGGCATATTGTGTATTGACCTCAAAATGTGTGTAGACAATTTCTGGTGGGGAGTTTTGCTCGAAGTTGGCTGGTGTGAAACTTGTGAAGCATTAATGCAGGAGGGTATTATTAGATTTTTTCATGGGGCTAGGCATATCAATTTTTAAAGTAAATTTTATCCTTTTTTTTAAGTTTGTCTTGTGATCACATTTTATCTGTTTTTATTTATTTACTGATCAAAACTTGCCTAAAACAATGTCTGGAATTCATCCACTGACATATGATTGTCCATGAACGGATCCATGATTTCTCAAAGGGGGTAGTGGGGCAGATTTTCCCAAGGAAACTTTGAATAACAAGCAAACCAAAAAAGAGATCCTCTTGTATGAGACAATATTTTCAATATAAATATTTGCTGTAACTTTCGAAGGGGGGGGAACACTTGTGTAAGAAAGCCACATTCTTATCTTGCTCTCAAGGTGGGGGCACAGGGGTCCATTGCAGAAAGAGTTGCGTTTAAACGCAGGTAAAAAAATCAATCGCAAGTCCCAAATGCGCGCTGTTGATTGGTTGAAAATCAAGTTGCGCATGATATTTAGAGTTGCGATTTATTGCAACTCTAAATATACAACGGACCCCAGGTCAAATGTGCCCACTTGGATCCGCTTCTGCGATTGTCAATACCAGGGAAATGGAATTTATGTCATCGATTACCCTCCTTTTGAAAATTGCTGCTCTGGAAATTTGATTTCAGATGACATAGCTATTACTAGTATAAATCATGCACAGTTATAATACAGCCTTGTCTGAACTAAGCTGAACAATATCACATTTCCTTATTGTTTTCTTGAATTCTGGGCTGGTAATCAGAGATCCATGAAAAATATCTCTAAAATTAAAGTTCTAAGATCATTCTTTTTCTATTACTATATTAGTATTCTATTTTTGTTTGTATCTGCACATACATGCAGATTTTACAACACTCAAATTGATTTTATTTCATTTTCAAAGTTTGGACGACGGATACACTGGATGATAAGGTTAATGGTCCAGCCTTATCTGGGAATGACACGACGGGTGTTGAACACAGAAAACGTGCCGTGTACAAGAAAAAAATGGAGTTATGAAAGGTATGTGTGTAAGAATTTTCTTCAGTAGGAAATATTGCAAAGCTTCATGAGATAAAACAGATTGTATTCCTGCAGTGGCATAGCTGAAAAAAAAATCAGTATGTTGGCTGAGGGGGAGGGGTGGACGCTTTGTCCTCAGGTATTCATTTGTTGTGGTATTTGTCATCATTGGGGCCTCCCATTAGATAATAGGTTATTTTCTTCCCATCTATGGTTAAACATAAATTTATTTATCATATTTTACAAAATGTTTTGTTGGTATTTGTTAATTGGCACCATTCAATTGAATGGTAGTGTATACTGCAAATTGCTCGATATTTAAAAAAATATATGAACTTCTAAAGAAAGCTTACACACACGACAAGCATTGATGTTTTGAACCCTTAGCTAATATACTGTCCTTTGCATTGTTTTCATCCAATATTTCTTATTACAGCTTCAAGGAATTAATCCTGCCGGGTACCCATTCACTTCACCTGGGTCTAGTGCAGCACAGTGTGGATAAATTTCGGGCTGAAGGAAAACACACCATGGCTAGGACTCAAATTCATGACCCTCTGTTTGTAAGGTGAGAGTCAGAACCACTAGACCATGACGTACCCAAGCTGATGTCATATCCCCACTTGTTCTTTTGTATTTTATTACAAGAAGTCGTGCTTATTTACACTTTGTCCTCCGAGAACTATAAAAAATGGAGTGAAAATTTATTTCAAAGTCATGTCCACCCTAACAAAATGTTGATTTGATTAAAAAGAGAAAAATCAAACATAAAAATCGGATGAAAAATAAGAAAGGTATGACATTTTTAAGTTTCACTCAATTTCACTTAATAGTTATATGCATATCCTGGTCGGTATGCAAATGAGGGAACTGATGATATCACTCATTCACTTTTCTTTTGTTTTTTTGAATATGAAATATAATTTTCTCCCCATTGACCTATGAAATAAAGTTTTATTTCTCACTGAACATGTGGAGTTACCATTGCTTAACATTATTTGGTTCAGTCCAGTTGGTCCTTATTGTCAAATCTGTAAAATTTGAAATATTGTAGAATTCAAACAATGAAAAACAAACCAAAAAGTTAGGGACATCATCGATTCTCTCATATGCATGTGGGTAAATTGTGCATATAACTATTTTGTGAAATATAAGCGAAATTTCAAAATGTCATAACTTTCTTACTTTGCATCCGATTTTGATGAAATATTTTGCATGATGCTTGCCTGATTTTTCTCTGTTGATTCAAAACAACCTTTTCTGTGGTGGACTTGACCTTTAATGTGAAGATATTCGTTGCTGGAAATAATGATGATACTTGGGACATATCATACACACATGTATGAAAATATTAAATAATTATGATTTCATTTTATACAATAAGCCTAGCAAATATTCCTGACGATCATGTGTACATTAGGTTATTTTTTTTACCAAAATATTGTTAAAATTTCAAATTCAATAACTTTGTTATTATTAGATGTTAATGAAATTTTCAGCATGATGCTTTTCTGATTCATTCTCTCCCTACCAAAATCTCCCCTTTTCTCATTCTTTCTATGGTCCCCTTCATTCTCCTTATAATTATTTTATGTGTAAAATGTAACCAGTCGTCCAACCCATTCGATTGAAGGGCTAGAGGTACTCGAGACTGAAAGTTATGTGATACAATTCAAAGTGTTCATCAGACAAACAAAAAGCACTTAAAATTTCATCAAAATTTGTTGAGGATTAACGAAGTTATGACGAATTAAAGTTGTTATTTTTTTGTAAAACTGTTCTCTTCAAGTCCTCATGAATATACAAAATCACAATTTATATATTTTTGTCTCACCTGCGAAGCAAAGTGAGACTATAGGCGCCGCTTTTCCGACGGCGGCGGCGGCGTCAACATCAAATCTTAACCTGAGGTTAAGTTTTTGAAATGACGTCATAACTTAGAAAGTATATGGACCTAGTTAATAAAACTTGGCCATAAGGTTAATCAAGTATTACTGAACATCCTATTAGAGTTTCATGTCACATGACCAAGGTCAAAGGTCATTTAGGGTCAATGAACTTAGACCATGTTGGAGGAATCAACATCAAAATCTTAACCTGAGGTTAAGTTTTTGAAATGTCATCATAACTTAGAAAATATATGGACCTAGTTCATGAAACTTGGACATAAGGTTAATCAAGTATCCCAGAACATCCTGCATGAGTTTCACGTCACATGACCAAGGTCAAAGGTCATTTAGGGTCAATGAACTTTGGCCGAATTGGGGATATCTGTTGAATTCCCATCATAACTTTGAAAGTTTATGGATCTGATTCATGTAACTTGGACATAATAGTAATCAAGCATCACTGAACATTTTGTGCAAGTTTCAGGTCTCATGATTAAGGTCAAAGGTCATTTAGGGTCAATGAACTTTGGCCGAATCGGGGGTATCTGTTGAATTACCATCATAACTTTGAAAGTTTATTGGTCTAGTTCATTAAACTTGGACATTAGAGTAATCAAGTATCACTGAACATCCTGTGCGCGTTTCAGGTCACATACCAAGGTCAAAGGTCAATGAACTTTGGCCGAATCGGGTGTATCTGTTGAATTACCATCCTAACTTTGAAAGTTTATGGATCTGATTCATGAAACTTGTACATAAGAGTAATCAAGTATCACTGAACATCCTGTTCGAGTTTCAGGTCACATGATCAAGGTCAAAGGTCATGTAAGGTCAATGAACTTTGGCCATGTTGGGGTTTTTTGTTGAATAACCATCATATCTGTGTAAGTTTATTGGTCTAGTTCATAAAAAGTGGACATAAGAGTAACCATGTATCACTGAACATCTTGTGCGAGTTAGAGTAGTATTCAAAGTCAGCACTGCTGCTATATTGAACTGCGTGATGCAGGTGAGACGGCCAGAGGCATTCCACTTGTTTGTATTATATGAATTCAAATTTTGTCCAAGCTAGGTTGTAAAAAATTACAATTGACTACTGATTCTGTGTAAGACAATAATCATATTATTTCTCACACATACTTGAGTTATTCATCTGATTCAGCACAGCAAAAATAGACAGAAAAGAAATAAGTGGGTATCTTGTATATATTATTTTCTATATATTTTGCAAAAAGAGGTCTCTATTTTTTTATGTTTTTTAGTGTTCCAAATTGAATAATTTTCTTTCCCTATTTTCATTATATTTTCTTTCTATGTGTGATATATTATTTATTTCTTAATGTATCTTTATTGTATTTATGATAAACTTTTGGCATGTTTCTACAGTAAATCATTAAAAACAGTTTATCTTTTCCAGACTCGAATAACCTTATCGCTCTTAAACCAAGCTGTTTCTACAGACCAAATAATCTGATTAACTTGCATTTCGCTTCGCAAATACGGCAGAAATCGGAAAATTCAACCTATAACATCAACATTGCATTTTGGTATGTCAAAAATTGCATCTCGTCAGGAAAATTTTCAAAATTCATGGTAGATCTCACTCATTGTAGCAGGTATACATGTTTCGCGATCAGCTGGCGAGATTAAACAGGCCAGAATATATGTATACTGTGAGATCGCACTTCTGGGTTCAAGCACTTAAGCCAGACATGAATGCTATTTTGCCCCATGTTTACAGAAAAGTTAAACGGATTTACATGGCAATAACCACCTCTCAAAGATGGTTATGAGAAACCGTATTTTGCGCGATGCAATTTATCAATTAACTGCATCGCGTTTGTTTCTACAGGAAACTTATCCAGGATTCTGGATACTTAGGCGGGTAATACTTTTTAACAATTCTTTGTAGAAACACGCCATTGATATATCTTTTTAGGTGAAAAGAAAAAAGGGAACAATTTGGGGGACGGGGGTACTATTTTCCCCCCTTTTGGGGATATTTCATTTCTTCTAGGTGTGGTACCCTTTATTCATTTGGCCATGTGAAGGCTATCGCACATTTTGAGTTTAATCTTCAAAATTTGGTGTTCATTAGTTTGTTGTCCAAATTCTGTCTTGCATGTAAATTTGTTTATAGGAAGATTAACATAATACCTATGTGGAGTGTAATCATTGATCTCTTGTCGTGTCGCGCAGTCACATGTATTCATAATATGGTGCTTTTTTGCCATACCTGTCAATACTCTTTTGTACTTGAACTTATCAGTAAAAAAATGTTTATTAATATTGTTGAAAGCAATTACACACAGATTTAACATCAAGTATCAGGTTTGTACGCAGAACAGTGGTTTTGCCAAGTACTCAATCCATGTAAACAGCAATAAGAGAGAACAGGTTTATTCTTGGAAATGTTAGTCTTCATTTGTTGTGTTTTTCAATCAAACTCGATCTGTCTTGATACATGTTTATTTTTTTCATAACAAGATTGACAGAGATATCAACGAGTAGCTAAGACTAAGTCATATATATTAATAACTTATGTGCTTTAATTATAAAGTCTATACTTGTAAATACTCTGTGCCATTTATGCTGTACTTAAACTTCTTATAGTAAAAACAATTTAATGACGTTCTTGAAATAACTGCTTTCATTTATTTTTCTTGTGTATACTTATTCCATTATCAAGCCTACCATTAACCCCAGAGATATGCTGTACACCATTGGTCTACCATTCACTGTACTTTATTGGCTTACTATACATTGCACATCTTTGTTCTGTCTACCATTAGTCTACCATTGAATGTACGCTTGTGGTCTATAGTGTATGACCAATGGTGTTATTTGAATGGTTGACTAATAGTATAGAGTGTATGGTATGACAGTATTGTATGGTAAATGGTAGGTCAATGGTGTACAGTGTATGGTAAGCCAATGGTGTATGGTGTATGGTAAGCCTACGGTGTACGGTGAATAGTAGTTCAATGGTGTATGGTAGGCCAATGGTGTACTGTAAATGGTAGGTCAATGGTGTATGGTAGAATGGTGTAAAGTGAATGGTCAATCAATGGTGAACGGTGTATGGTGGTTGAATGGTGAGTGTCGAATGGTACACGAATGGTGTACGTTGAATGGTACGCGAATGGTGTACGGTGAATGGTGTACAGTGAATAGTACGCGAATGGTGTACGATGAATGGTGCGCGGATGGTGGATGGTACATGAATGGTGTATGGTCAATGGTAGGCGAATGGTGTATGGTGTATGGTGAAAGGCAACTGGTAGGCCAATGGTGTCCAGTAAATGGTGACTGAATGGTAAATGGTAGGCCAGTGAATGGTGGCTGAATGGTGAATGGTGGTCAATGGTAAACCTGTCTATAGTGGCCATATGGTAGATCAATGGTGAATGGTGTTTGACCAATGGTATATGAATGGTAAATGGTGCTCATGAATATGGTAATAGTAACGTCCCAATTATTTAAATTAGTTTGAATGGTATACCATTGAGGCTTGAATGGTATACCATTGGTGTATGGTGGGTGCTGTGCGAATGGTATTCCAATGGTATATCAATGGTGTATGATAAATGGTAGTCAATGGTATACCATTCAATTTTTTTTATAAGGGAACGCTCGGGAGGTGTGACCAGGCCTTTAGCAAACACTCTTACATGCATTTTCACCGCTTCATTCTTACGAAAAATATAGCTAAGGCCATCTTTGACGGTATAAACAGACTCAATTATAGCCCATGTCGAGAAGCCTGCAGGGATAATTGCAGGCATTCTACACTAAAATAAATTAAGTGCGCGCTTAGTTCGCTTCTTCTTCTGTTTACAAAATCTGTATCTTGTTCTCGTTGTTTTTTCCCCCATTACTCTTTTGAAATATTGGAAAATTAGCTTGTTCTTGATCTACTTCTTGTTCTTCAATATATTAAAGCTGGCTTGATATACTCGAAGGCAAGCATGCCAGAACGCTTAAAACAGAAGCGAATCGCTTTGAAGCCGTAGAATCGGATGTTCTGACTGAAAAGTGAAGACCTTCAGTATAAAGAATCTTGAATCCGCATGCGCTGTTAATAGACCCAGGCATGTGTGGCACGAGAAATTTAACAAATATGACTTCTGTCAAATTGACGCAAGTCCACCCGTTTTGGTATACTCTGCGTCATTTCTTATCGTAGTAGTCGTTGCTGGTCTGGTTGGCAATTGCTTGACCTTATTCTCAGTGTTCTTGTCAAACAAGCTCCGAACCAAAACGAATATTTTCGTGGATCTGGCCATCTGCGATTGTATAACCTGTTTCGGTATCATCTTTCAAGTTGTGGCTCTTGTGTCACCGAATGCCGTTACTACCGGACTGGTACGTCAAGCTTTGTGCTTTAACCACAACAGGTTCCATTTGTACCTCTATGTTAACCTTGACAGCGATCGCTTTTATGAGGTATATAAAGATCACAAAGTCTGCGGTTGTCTTAAAAAAACTATTCACGGTACCGAAAATAGCATCCATTATTCTTGGCACGTGGGTCCTGCCAGTTATCACATACAATATGTTGGAGGATTGGATATGTTTTACGATCCACAGGCAAAGGTCTATATAGTTGAGTTGGATCATAACAGCGATGCCATCTATTTTTATATCGTGGAAGGAATATATGACATCGGGTCGATATTGGTTATCTCTTTCATATCTTAAAATTCTACTTCATACTTCATGTCAGAGCACACAAAAGAAAGATCGTCGCTGCTGTTGATGGTGAAGCCGTAAATGCAGCGCCAAAAGATCAGGCGCCCGAGTCAAGAGCTGGCAAATCGGAACGAACCTCCTCCAGTACGTCAATTCAAGCAGAGAACCAAATACCGCCTCGAAGACAGGAGCTTCCCCCTCAGAACGCTAATGGCCGATACAGAGCTCGCGAAATTAAGATTACAAAGAATCTGGCAGTGGTCACTTTGGTATTTTTCTTCTGCTTTATACCCCTTCCCATCTTAACAAACAGTTCTAATCCATACGTTTTTAGCGTTGGTATCTTTATAATTTGTAGTAACTCTGCAATGAACCCCTTCATCTACGCCCTTAAATATGCCGATTTTCAGAAAGTGTATCGATGTATTTTGACTGTTCTTTCAATAAGATTCCGCCTCCTTCACGACCATTGCGATTAATGTTACGTGATATTTAATTAATGGCACGGTGCTTTCGTTTTCCAGTAGTGTCATTGACTGGTTACAATCTATCCTAATAGCTGCAGTCACAAATTAAGTAAAAACTGGAAAAGCTGCATAGAAATAGTTAATGATGCCTGTTAATTCAGTACTGCAAGGATCGGCCATAGGCCCACTCTTCTTCACTATCTGTATAGTGCACGACATTATCCATGTTTTAAGCAGAATATACACGGGTCAAAGTCATTCTCTCACCTAATGAGACATTTCAAATTCAACGGTTATCTCTCGGATATCCGAGCATGTTCTACAATGAATAAAAACTGACTATCAGTGAGGTGAAGACCCGGGGGTGGGGGCAGTCAAATATATTGCTGTACACACGCGAACCAAAAAAAAACGCATTTAAAGGTGTGTGCTTTTTTTTTTTTTGGGGGGGGGACTCGGGCCGCGCGTGCACTCGTTAAGGGTATCAAAAATACCGATTTTCAAAAAAAGGGTAGTTTTGAAAGACTGGTCAATGGTCAATCGCAGGTTCAAACGTATTTAGGGTATGTTTTTTCCAAAGCTTTTTTTTTTAAAGACTAGCCAAACATGTTTAGGGTATGATCCTTCTCCCCAAATCTTTTTCCCGAGGGCGACAACTTGTTTAGGGGCCAAAATGAGTAAATAAAGCCCTCGAAAAATTTGTTATTTTGCACACAGAGAAAAACTCGTTTAGGGGGTGTTTGGGAATAATTTGGCCACGCGTGTGTACAGCAATACACTTGATTGCCCCCCCCCCCCGGGGGGGGGGGGGGTTCCAGGTGTTGTCCCGATGTCAACATACACGCAGGAGGGGAAGAGATACCCGTGCAGATAATAAATGACAAACAATAACACTAACAATATTTATGATAATGTTAATAGGTGCCAAGAGACGGCAGTATTAACGGATGTATCATGTGATAATGTGTAATTATAACTATTTATTGATTATCGCAAGATTATTACGTAATAATGAGATTGCTGATATTGTGTGCTACATGAAATGTTGTTTTTGAAAATGTATGTCATTGCAGTGAAGATAAGATGGGTTGTAAAAAGCAAAATACTGGATAACAGTAAAAAAAAAAAGACATTTTAAAATCGCCATTAATTTACAAATACGAACTCACTATTTATACGAGAGATGCACTGCAATCAACATGAAAACACGATAGTTCGTTGTTTTTTTATTATTTTTTTTTACAAAGATTACTTTATTTTACATTTAACTTGTAATTCTACGATATATATCACTGCATGAATACGTTTGCTTTGTTGAATAATTGCGTCGTCTGATTTTAAAAGGTAGACATGGTAAACATGCCAATTTACGATTTTTCTTTGTAAAATTATTAGTATTTTTAACAGTGCACCAACAAGATATTGCTCTATAATCTGCAACTGGAGTTAAAGAGACTGGACTTATTGGTCTAGGTATATCAAGAGACAGGAGGTGACGTCAGACAGATAGTTATGGGTTAGAGAGAAACCAAGAATGAAAGATTAATTAATATATAAATAAAAGTATAAGAAGAATAAGTATCATTGTTAATCATTGAATTGTATAATTCTGTTATAAAATTAAAATCTTTGATTTGTTCATAATTTGTTTATTACCTGTAATCGTTTTAGAATGGTTAATTGATGAATGTTTTCTGAAACCTAACTATTAGTCCAGGATAGGCCCCATAGAAACTTGACCAAACCTTGTTTTTTATATATACAATGGTTTTTGATCGTTTCTTGTTAATTCGAGGGTGCTGATTACGAATCTGGATGATGCCACTCGTGTAACCTTGAGCATTTTCCGCAAATTGGCAAAATCCAATATGGCCGCCAAAATATGCAAATTACCCATGAAAATCCTAAGATTGTCCGCACATTGGCTATGGAATGCATGAAAGCGTGTGGCAGGAGTGAGATACTCTCTGAAAAAATAATTTTTGACAAAATATTTATTTTCCTCATATTCAAAATGGCCGCCATAGTCCATTGTATTCTCTATTATGTACAATATGAATAGGGAAAACTAGCTTTCACAAAAGTGAGCACTAAACTGCAAAAAAATCGCAATGTATGAACGAAGTGATATATGCAAATCATTATTACTAACGAGATATACCATTCATTATGTCATAAATGGGAACATTTCTGTATTTTGATATCTAAAATGGCCGCCACTGGCCCAAACAGTATTGCGTACAATGGCAATGGGGGCCAAAAATCACAAAAGAGATCACTGAAATGCATATTATTAAGATTAAACGAGTGGAATGCTGACTAAAACATAATTGTTTACGAAATACATTATTAATATGCCATGTATGTGTTGAATGTTGTATTTTGATATTCAAAATGGCTGCCAAAGACCCTAAAAGTATTATCCACAATGAGAAAGTGGGGGAAAAATCACAAGAGTGATCACTTAAATGCATATATATGTGATAAATTAATGGGATACTATGTTTAAAAACATATTTTCTAACGAAATATATCATTCAGGTTTCAAGTTTGTGTTAAATACTGTATTTTTACTTTCAAAATGGCCGCCAGAGACATTAACAGTGGTATTGTGCACAATGCAAAGTGGGAAACCAATATTCACAGGAGTGGGCACCATAAATGCAGGTATTAGTGATCTATGAGTAAAATATTGTCTGAAAGCATAATTTCTATTAAGAGGATATCATTTATTCTGGCAGTTAGGTGATAAATACTGTTATTGGAAAGTCAAAATGGCCGCTACAGGCCCTTACGATATTATGCACAATGTGAATAGGAACAATTTTTTTTCAGCAGAATTTGGCTTTGCTTGGCCAAATGGTGATGTATGAGTGCAATATCGTCTGAAAACATGATTTATAACAAAATATATCATATCTTATGTAATTTAGGTGATAAATACTGTATTTCAACATTCAAAATGGCCAACAGTGGCATAAAGAGTATTATGTACAATGGCAATGGCCGGGGCAAAAAAAAGTGACAAGAGTGAGCACTAAAATGCATATTATTAAGATAAACGAGTGGAATACTGACTAAAAACATCATTGTTAATATGCCATTTATGTGATAAATGTTGTATTTTGACATTCAAAATGGCCGCCATAATCCCTATATTTATCATGTACAATGCGAATGGAGAAACTTATTTTTACAAGAGTGAGAATCATAAAATGCATATGACTGTGATATACGAGTAAAATATTGTCTTAAACATGATTTCTAACTTAATACATCACATATTGGTTGTGGAGGTAATAAATGCTGCACTTTGAAATCCAACATGGCTGACATAGCTCCTAAAAGTATTATGTACATTGTAACATTGGACATATAATTTTGACAGAATTTGGCTGTGTTTGACTCTAAATATTGCCTATAATTGTGAATTATGATGCAAGGGTGAAATATTGTCTAATACCATGGTTTCTATAGAGATATATCATAATGTTGTGTATTTAAGGTGATAAACACTGCATTTTTTAATTGAAAATGGCCACCATAGGCCCTTATCGTATAATACACAATTTGAGTGTAGATAAATAATGTTCACAAAAATGGCATATGGCAGCCATTTTGAATGTTGAAATACAGTATTTATCAAATAAATTACATGAAAGATGATGTATTTTGTTATAAATCGTGTTTTCAGACGATATTTCACTCATACATCACCATTTGGCCGAGCAAAGCCAATATCTGTTGAAATAATTTGTTCCCATTCACATTGTGCATAATATCGTAAGGGCCTGTAGCGGTCATTTTGACTTTCCAATAACAGTATTTATCACCTAACTGCCAGAATAAATGATATCTCTTAATAGAAATTATGCTTTCAGACAATATTTTACTCATAGATCACTAATACCTGCATTTATGGTGCTCACTCCTGTGAATATTGGTTTCCAACTTTGCATTGTGCACAATACTGTTAATGTCTCTGGCGGCCATTTTGAAAGTAAAAATACAGTATTTAACACAAACTTGAAACCTGAATGATCTATTTCGTTAGAAAATATGTTTTTAAACATAGTATCCCATTAATTTATCACATATATATGCATTTAAGTGATCACTCTTGTGATATTTTTCCCCAACTTTCTCATTGTGGATAATACTTTCAGGGTCTTTGGCAGCCATTTTGAATATCAAAATACAACATTCAACACATACATGGCATATTGATAATGTATTTCGTAAACAATTATGTTTTAGTCAGCATTCCACTCGTTTAATTTTAATAATATGCATTTCAGTGATCTCTTTTGTGATTTTTTTGGCCCCCATTGCCATTGTACGCAATACTGTTTGGGCCAGTGGCGGCCATTTTAGATATCAAAATACAGAAATGTTCCCATTTATGACATAATGAATGGTATATCTCGTTAGTAATAATGATTTGCATATATCACTTCGTTCATACATTGCGATTTTTTGCAGTTTAGTGCTCACTTTTGTGAAAGCTAGTTTTCCCTATTCATATTGTACATAATAGAGAATACAATGGACTATGGCGGCCATTTTGAATATGAGGAAAATAAATATTTTGTCAAAAATTATTTTTTCAGAGAGTATCTCACTCCCGCCACACAATTTCATGTATTTCGTAGCTAATGTGAGGACAATTTTAGGATTTTTATGGGTAATTTGCATATTTTGGCGGCCATATTGGATTTTGCCAATTTGCGGAAAATGCTCAAGGTTACACGAGTGGCATCATTCAGATTCATAATCAGCACCCTCGAATTGACAAGAAACCATCAAAAAATATTGTATATATAAAAAACAAGGTTACGCCTCTTCTATCCTGGACTATATTGGGATGACTTGGATTGCAACAAGTTTATACATACAAGAGTCTGGAGGGTGGACCAAACACTGAATTTAAAAGATCCCAACCACAAGTTAGCGTCAGTTCTGCCCTGTGACAGATGAGTGGGGGAAGGAGTTGAGTCGCGGGGGGGGGTATTCGGGGCACTTGTCCCCCGAATGTTTTCACGACCAAAAAAAAGGGAAAATGGAAGATTATGGAGAAGTGTGACAAAAATACATTATATTTTCTGAATATTTTGTCAAAATCAATCGCAAAATTGGATTTTTTGTATTAAAAATGTCCAGATTTTTGCTCGCTCGCTCGCAACTTTTGAGAATTTTTTCCCGATACACCATATCTGGCCCCTCATTTTTTCTCATTATGCAATTGGGTATATTAACATGATTAAAACTCTGATTGCTGGTATTGTTTTGTGCATTTCATCCTCTCATTAGTTCCAATGAGAAGAGCTGTATGTGTGTAAGAATGTGGGGGTGTATTGATGGAGATATCGATGACACTGTGAATAGAAAGCTAGTTGAATCTGTTTTAAAGGTCAAGTAAACCTCAGAAAAATGTTGATTTGAATCAATAGAGACAAATCAGACAAGCACAATGCTGAAAATTTCATCAAAATCGGATGTAAAATAAGAAAAATATGACATTTCAAAATTTCGCTTATTTTTAACAAAATAGGTATATGCACTTTGCATATTCAAATATATGTCTTTATTCCAGTCGAATCTATAACAAGAAGACATGAGGAGAGAGGGTTGAGCTCAGATGCACTGGGAAGGGTCACGGCATGGAGGGGGGGGGGGGGCAGCAAAATGTTTTAGTCACTTAGCGCGCGAAGCGTGCTCAGTTGCTAGGTATACTAACCTAATAGAGACATTTTGAAGATATTGTTTAACTTTGTGAGCAGCCGATTTAAAAAATTCTCAAACCAAGATGAAACATGTGTACAAGTGCATGTATTAGAACTAATAAACCCAGAACTTAAGGCAATCCCCGATTTCGTAAATAGGCGTCTTATAGACACCTAAATAGTACACATAAGTGTATGGGACGAAATCAAGATGGTGACTCCGGTCACTTTATATTTCAATTTTTGAAGCACTTAATAATTATTTTCGAACGCAATTTTTTCTGAGCATCATTTTTGTAACATATCACAGACACAGGTGAGAATTGTGACCTTCTAGCTCAATTTTTTTAAAAGTCAAACCAATGTTAACCAATCACTTAAAGGAAAGTGCCATTAAACGGATATGTATGACACTGTTCAAATAATGCGAGCGCGAAGCGGGAGCTAGAAAATTTTCAATATTCAGACCCGAACCTGTCTCGCTTAACAAACAATGCGAGCGCGGAGCGCGAGCTGAAATTTTCTTATATATTGACCCCAAACATGGACATATCTCACCATAGTCATCTGATGCGAGTGCCAAGCGCTTGCTGATTTTGTTAGAATTACATCTAAACACAAGCACTTTTTGAATTCATTGTAATCATGATTATCGTGCGCATCTCACTAATCAAATATTGCGAGCGCGAAGCGCGAGCTGAAAATATAGGAAATTCAGACCTGAAGAGGGGCATTCTAAGGCTTATTTTGTAGGAATTCACGACATAAAAACAATAAATCGAATTGCGATGAAATATATTTGGTGTGTATTAACTTGAAACGGGAGATTTTAGTACAACAGAATTATATATCTCGTTAGACAATGCGAGCACCGGGAACAATGATATAAGCCCTGAGCAAATTATATTTCATAAAGTTATGAAAAATGTTTCTTTTTTAACATAACATAATTATAATTGAAATTATAATGAACAATAATGTCTTCCTTACCGCTACGTTTCTCTTCCTTTCCCCCCTTTTTTCCCCCTTTCTCCGTTTTTTTTTGACAAGCTGTTTGGGGGGGGAGAGGGCACATGCCGCCTATGCCCCCCCCCCCCGTAGTTACGCCCCTGCCTTTCCTGTTCTTTTACTTTCCTCCAAACTCTGTCACAGTCATGATTAAAGAATAATATAATCACCTATCTATCTCTTAATTTCTCTCCCTCCCTCTTTTTTCTCTCTTTACTACACACGCACGCGCGGACACAGGTATATTACGCTCCACCCATCTTTGTTTTTATATTCTCTATCCCTCCCCCTTCATTTTTTCCTCTCTGTTTCTCTATAGCTACATGTATATTTTGGATGTCATATCGCCCTATTTGAACTTTCTCAACCAAAATGTTTAGATTTATGTCCATCATAGTTGTGCAGCATATATCCCTTTTCTTTTCTCAAAGCTTTAATTCTTACAACAGAAAAAAAGAAAAATTTCGCCCAGTGATGTTTTATTATTATATTTTTTTTTTTTTGGGGGATTTATAATGAAATTGAAATAAATCAACATTTTTACATATTTACCAAGTTGGAATGATTCAGGATAAAGAACAAAATGCTTCCATTCTACCATTTACAACAGTTGCCCTCTGTGGCGTGCTAAAATAAACAAGGCCTAGTTCCCCCCCCCCCCCCCACTCTCTCTCTCTCTCTCTGTTTCCCTCCTTTCCTTCCTCATCAGGACTCAGCTCTTCTTTGCACTCGATGCAGATAGAGGATGAATTCCTGAATTCCTTCTCTCTTTCTTGGTCTTCCATCCAAACATGCAATTTTTTAAACTGCTTACTGAATCTCCTTCCTATCTGCTCTCGGGATCTTCTCTCTCTCTCTTCTTCTGACTTCTTTTCTTCCACTTCCATCGCAACTAGCTCATTAGCATAATTGCTGTTGCTTGGACGATGCATCTCTAGATACACGGGCGCCCAAAATGCTGTTGGGGGAAAAAGAGGAGAGAGCGAGACACACTCATCCACACACACACACACACGAGAGACTCCCAATCACTATCCTCCCGGTTTTATCTTTACACACACACACACCGTGTGTGCAGCAAGTACCACTTCTCTCTCCCGTTCCTCCACACAGGCATTCCCCGTGTTTTATGCGTAGATGTTTTACAGTACACTCCGGCCGTGCATTGAATGCAACATAGCACCCGGAGTATTGCTCTGCAGTACCGCCAAGCAGAGGGAAAATCCTGTCTGGCATACAATATCTGGCGGGATACAGGGGGAGATACATTCTGTAAGGTCTGGGCTTGGAAATATAGGGGTGTCCTAGGCTCTTTCTCCATCATCAAATGACTGTATCTGTATGTCGACTGTAGAAGGATCTCGGTGGAGTTATTCTAGCTGGCCGTTGGGTATGTAAAACCATCTCTTTTTATCAATGCTCCATCTTTTTTTTCAACACCTCTCCTAAACTCTCCGCAATCTCCATCTCCAATATACGCATCAGCTGGCTCCGCGGTTTATCTTCTGTATTCGGGTTGTGTGTATCTCCGACCACGTAGACTTGCTCCGTCTTGCACGGCTATGTACAAAGGTACGTAGGCCTAGCTATATGCACCTATGTACGTATCCATGTATTACGTTGTATATACATGGGGAATGGCTCATTCGAAACTGTTCCATGTCGAAAGTAACTACTAATGGTAGAAATATTTGCACATTGCATGAGTTCTGTTTTTTCACTTGATAAATGTAAACCATAGCGAAATGAAAATAATAGATCAATTTTTCTTTTCATCTGCGAGCTACATGTAATTGGCACAAAACCGTGTGCAATTTGTACGACCTTGTACTTGTCATAACAAAAGCAGTGATTGTAGATGATGCATGAATTGTTTTTACAACAAAGGTAACGAGGATTTTTTAAAAATGTTTATCATTTGTTTAAGAGCAAAGCTACAAACTATGTAGAATCCTTGCTGGACTATTACATTTCTATGGCTGGGTAGGGTGTCTAAAATTTTGGCTTATTGAAAGTTCACCTTTCGGTCAAGAGTGATCCGTCATCTCAGGAGTATTTTTGGAATTGTGTATATCCCATGCCTTCCACATTAGAATCATATAGGCCCACTGACAAATCCTTGTACATTACCTGCAGAACAACTAGCGTTTGGTGAGTGATAAACAGCTTCAGCAGTATTGTTTATATTTAGAATCTTTATTAGTCATGATAAGTATTTATATTTCAAAATATTTGTTTAGGAAAATTTTATCATTGCTCTTTATTAGTTTTTGTATATTTATTTAATTATTTAGCATCATTACTATTATCATTTTTATTGTTATTATTATGGTTATGGTTTAGATGATTAGATCATCATCATCATTATCTGTCATACTTAACCTATTTATTGTTGTTATGACTCATGAACAGATTGCATAATTCATATAAAAAATCGTTTAAATCATGACCATCTAGTTCTCATATAAGTTGCAGGGTAGTGGTCACTCTATCGTTGTATTATTTTTATGCAGTGTTGTTTCAACATTCAAATTTATTGATTAAGTTTTTTTTAATAGTAATAACAGTGAAGACCTTACAACCGATCGGTTTTGTTCGGGTTTTGATCGATTTATGTTTCAGTGTCAACTCCCACTGGAGCATATGTTTGGTATATAAATGAATATACACCATAGCAACTTTTCTGTATGTAATTGATGTTCTCACAATACGTTTCTAAACGTTTGTAGTAATCCAGCGCAGTTTTAAAGAAAATGATTCCAGTTTAGCAATGTGAGATATCAAATGGGGTAACAATATGGTGGCGGACATCCCGCGTAAAATTTCAAGTGATGAAAGGAAAACGAAAGCCCAGAAAATGAGGAAAACCAGGGTGAGTGAAAAAATACGAATATAACTAATTAAATGCAAGTCTATACCCCCAAAAAAGTTGAATTGAGTAAAAAAATCCAAAAAGGCACAAGCATAACACTGGAAATATTATCAGCATTGCCCAGTTATATGCACATCCTGGTCGGTGTGCAATTGAGCGGACGGATAATGTCATCCATTCACTATTTTTTCGTGAATTAAATTATTCCAATTTCCTCATTGATTCAATTCAACTCAACTCTCATTTCCAAACGTTAACCATTAATACATTTCTAACATTCACAATATGATAGAGGTGACGACTTACTAAGCAAAGACTGTAACAAGTACAGTAGTTCACAGCAAAAACTGTGGTGTTAACCGGTGTACATAGAGGACCACACCAGTTATTTTACACCGGTGTTAAATTGGTGGTGTTTTACACCTATAGGTGTTATCACAACACCTTTTGTTGTTACATTTACACTCTTTGGTGTTATGTTTAATCTCTAGGGTGTAATTTTAACACCTCAGGGTGTGGTCCTCTATTAACATCAATTGTGTCAGTTTTAACACCGCAGTTTTTACAGTGTAGTACACTGTAGATTTTTAACAAAGAGTTGATTTGATGAAAAAGAAAAAAAATCCAACAAGCATAACACTGAATGAAAATTCCATCAAAATAGGATGTAAAATATGACAGTTTGATATAAATTCGCTAAATTTCACGAAACAGTTATATGCACATCCCGGTCGGTATGCAAATGACTAATGAGGGAACTGATGACATCACTCACTCACTATTCTTTTGTATTTCAATATATTAAATATGAAATATTCTAATTTGCTCCATGCACATTGTCCTGTGAAACAAAGTTTTATTTCTCCTTGAACATGTTGAATTACCACAGCTTAACATTTTCTTGTTTAATCAAGTTGGTCCTCATTGTCAAATCCGCAAAAATTGGAATAATGTATAATTCGAACAATTTGATTGAAATTTTCAGCACAATGCTTGTCCGATTTTCCCCTATTGACTTTAAATCAACATTTCTCTGAGGTGGACTTGACCTTTAAAGACATTAATGACATTAACGATATAAAATTGTAAAAGGGACTGGGAAGTAAAAAAGGAGCACTTCCAAAGTGCAGTGCATTACAACAATGTATTCCTCTCTGAACATGTGGAATTACCATTATTTTGATATAAATTGTTCAGTCAAGTTTGTCGTTATTGTCAAATCTGTCAAATAATGGAATGTTATTCAAATAATAAAACGAAATAACGTGTGATTAATGAATAACATCGACTCTCTCATTTGCTTGTCAGTGCGTTGTGCATATAACTGTTACGTGAAAAATAAGCAATACTTTATAATGTCATAACTGTCTTATTTTACATCCGATTTTGATGAATATTTCAGCGTTAGGCTTGTTTGATCTTTCTCTATTGTTCCAAATCTGATCCAAAACATCATTTTTTATTGGTGGACTTGACCTGACGGAATTTCATGGTTGTGTTCACTCGAGCAACCCGAAGGCCGTGAACAATGGCATAAAATGTTTATGGTATTTTTATTGTTCCTGAAAGGTTCAAATTCCAGAAAAAAAACCTATTCAATCGTGTATTATTATGAACTTCTGCTTTGGAGATTGGTATAGACTTTGTATTATTTTATAACTAATTGTATTCATCATGGCAATGAATGATTGACTTTATAAACTGCAATTTTAGCTGCCAAAATGATATTGCACCTAGAATAATCATTTTTACTCCACATATCTCTTGTGTAAAATGCTTAATTGTTTGATTTCGTTGGAGATTGTCAAACTATCCTACCATATAGTCATTTTGAATGGTTTAGAAGTAGAGTTCAAATTGATTCATGGATGTACATTATCCGACACGTATTCACCCCGGTTTTTGGTCAAAGTCAAACTTGATAAAAAGGTGACCGTAAAAACTGCACTAAAATTTGGTCTGTTATGTATTTTTGCCATATATTGTTGGTACTCGCGGTTGTTTTATTTTCATGTTAGTTATAGCTAGTAGGTCCCCCCCCCCCCTCTCCCCCCTCAGGATCTGATGAATAAATCAGGTGATTTTCCAGTATCAGTAACGAAGAGTTTCACTTACGACATTTTAATAGTCAGATATGGGAGGAAACAGACATTCAATTTCAGACATGGATTCATGTTTCATGTTTAGAATTTTTTTTAAAGCCCCACGCCCCCAAAAAGTTGAGTTGAACACATCAAACTGACATTTATCAAACTCCGAAATAAGAATGACATTTTCAAGTTTCTCTCGGTTTCATTTTTAAAACAGTTATACTATGCACATCCTGGCTGGTATATGCAAATTAGGAATCGGTGACGTCACCCACGCGGTGTTTATTTTTTCTAATATGAAAATTAGAATATTCTTAGTCCCTATAAGGTATCGTCATTATAATGTGAAACACATTTTTATATCTCCCTGAACATGCTGAACATATGGAATTGCCATTGTTATATTTATAACCTATTGTGATTCGATGAAGGATTATTGAAAAATATGCAAACAAGAGATACTGTACAATTCAAACAGTAAAATATAAAAGAAATGGTGATTGATTGATTGATTGATTGATTGATAGATAGATGGGTTGATTGACATCGGTGACTTTCTCATTTCCGTATCACAGTTGTGGATATAACTGTTCTGTAAAAAAAAACTAATGATAATAAGTGAGAGTGTAATGTGTTAACTGGGCGTTGTGGCGTGCGCCTGTAATCCAAGCTGTGGTGGAAGTTACAAATTGATGCAGAGGTTCGAGCCCTGGTCTCGTCTTTCGAATGGTGACGTTAAAGGTCGGTCCCGGATGTAAATAATAATATCTGATTGATACACGTCTGACAAAACTCAAATACACACACACACACACACGTGTTATGAGTATATAACCTTGTTTTACATCAAATTTCGATGACACGTTCAGTTTTATTAGAGTGAAAGTTTTTTTTTAACTGATTCAAGTCAACTTTTTGTTCGGGAACATTAGATGGACTTGACCTTTAACAAAAAGAATTTGAAAAAAATAAATAACAAGGATGAATAAAAACATGTCGCACATTTTATAAGATGGGTGCAAAAAGGGTGGAGGGTGAACAATATTTCGTAACAGTGCTGTGGATAAATATTGTTGCTAGTATCACAGCATAAAAAACCAAATTTGTTGAGTAATCATGGTAATATCTCATTTTGAAGCTAGAACTACAGGCTTAACATATTAGTATAAATCAGATCAATATAATATCAGGAACAAACACTACAGCACATCAAGATTAAAGTAACAGGGATGGATGAAGGAGTAGGTGGACGATGGATGTGGTAAATGAGAGAATGTTGATTCCAGTTAATTGACAACCTTACATACTATGTAATATGGCCGTCAGTCTAATATTTTTAGTCAGTTTAAAAGCAAGGAACAACTAAATGCTATCAAAAATGACAAGTTTGAAAGTATGCAGAAATGAATTACATGTGCATGTTGGTTCTGATCTCCAACCTGATCAGCTAGCAATTGGAGAAATTTGGTTTATTATCTAATGTGTAAACTAAATTCAACGTTTAAAACTTTTTGTATTTGTAACAAACTTTTCTATCACGGATGTAGTAAATTTGCCAAGCAGATAAACAGTGAGTCATTTTTTTTTTTTGGGGGGGAGGGGGGTCGGAATAAAACATCGTTTACTGATTGTGTAATTAATATGTGCATAAAATAGCACATAATCAAATGTTCTTGTCATGCCAGATTGAAACTGAAAAATAAAAGGGTGATCCAATGTACCATTAAATTGTGACCCCATTGTGCAGCAGGTCCAATTCGAGGAAACACATTTAAATTGCATATACACACTGACGTACATTCAATAATTAGCAGTTATTTAGTCATTTTAAGGAAAATAAAGGTATTATAAAACTTTTTGTCATTATTTACAGAATGGTAATACCCGTATCATTTTTTTTTACCAATTTTATCCTGTTCGCGAAATTGGACCACTTTTTGACATGCTACCACATTCAGTTTATAGATCACACATTATCTGTTTAAATACGCCCTGTCATATATGTTATCTTGTTGATATCTTTGTTTTATTATTTAGAGTAAAATTATCACGTGCATTGTAATTATCGTATATGATTATATGATTATACGAAGGCTTCGGTAATTCCATGTTTTGTGACATAAATGGGAATAGAAAACAATGGTAGACTTGACCTACATGTATCTACTCTTTAAAATTGTTGGCCAAAAAAGTTATGTGAGTTTGTGCGTGGGTGAGGGTGTGTGGGTGTGTTTGCGTGTATACTTTCATTGCTATGTATTAACCAGTGCACAACCCTCCTCTATTGAGTTCCTCGTAAAGGCATAATATTTGTTTCATAAACTGCGGTGTTAACCGGTGTACATAGAGGACCACACCAGTTATTTTACACCGGTGTTAAATTGACAGTGTTAGTTTAGCACCTATAGGTGTTATTACAATTCCTTTGGTTGTTACATGTACACTCTTTGGTGCTATGTTCAATCTCTAGGGTGTAATTTTAAGACCAGAGGGTGTGGTCCTCTATTAACACCAACTGGTGTCATTTTTAATGGTGCGGTGTTAACCGGTGTACATAGAGGACCACACCAGTTATTTTACACCGGTGTTAAATTGACAGTGTTAGTTTAGCACCTATAGGTGTTATTACAATTCCTTTGATTGTTGCATGTACACTCTTTGGTGCTATATTCAATCTCTAGGGTGTAATTTTAACACCAGAGGGTGTGGTCCTCTATTAACACCAACTGATGTCAGTTTTTTTTACAGTGATGCAAGATTCTTATAGGGCATAACGCTTATGAAGTCTTGACATTAACTGTTCAGTCTCCACATTTATCACTGAAATACACCGATGTTATGAATTCCCGTTCTATCTGTGACTAATCATACTGAAAATATGCATGAAACGTCACAAAATCTTAACTTTTCTTCCATTCAAGATCACTATTTTCCCACGCAAGCAAATATTTCCCCGTTCTTTGTCTTGCATAACCATTTACAATAATAGGATTTTCACCCTGACAATAAATGGTTGTTTTTAATAAAATCAGGGGAAAAAGGTAGGCGAACGGTTCATGAAATCCATCTCAGGGACAATAGAGTTTATTTTGAACCCTTTTTTCTAACTTGTGCAGCTCTCCTTATGTCATGTAATTTAAAATTGTTCTAGATATTCAGTTCTTTTAATGGGACATGGTGACTAAAACAGATTTTCTACTGAAAGGTAAATTATGTGTGTGATGATGTATCCCCTAAACAACTAAATCTATTTCCAATTCTTTCCAGCTTCCTTGTGAACATTGCATTTAAAAAGTATATCACATGCGCAACAAGTATAGGAGCAGCTCGTCTTTCACAACATATCAAAACTTTAAAAAAAAATCATAAATTACACGATTCTTTGAAAGATTTTATCTTATCTTCGCCAATATTTTTTTCAATTTTAAAATCAAATCCATCGTGCCCTTTCAAATCTCTCAGATACAGACTCTCTGTCCATTGTTATGAAGGTATGCAAGCCAATTGTTTAATATTTAACACCTCCATGAAACACAAATGTTTGCACATCGCAATTTATTGATGAATAGTCCCTACTCTGTTAGTCTGTAGTACTAGAAAAGTATTTTTATTTTATTTTCTTTATTTGTTAATGTTTATGTGCTTAATTTTTTTGTCTAATATGCATTGGATCAATATTCCTTAAGAAATTACGCATTTCAAGGATTGTATATATAGATTGAACTAAAATTGTCATATATGATTCGAATGAAATAAAGCACATTGATGAAATGAAATTATTAAGCTTTGAAATAGATAGATACATAGACTATGTCATTTTCTTCCATTGTGCAGACCCCTCCCCCCCCCACCAGATTGACAAGACTCAAAATACCTCGATACTACATGTATATGGGCAATTCCACGTTACTCACGTTACACAATTTAGGCACCTTAACATATTGTAATTGCCATTTTTTGCTTACTGTGGGGTTTGACAATCTCTCTTTTCTGCACAAGGTTTATGATAACTTAATACATCTTGGTATATTATTATAATTTAGTTTGACTATTCTATCCAGAAAATATACGCAAGCAAATTCTTGTTACTCACGTTACATTTTTTGACCACATAAATCAAGAACATGACTTTGTTCAAAAAGTGTCCTCATACTGAGTGGAATAACAACTAGTGGGTTTATGATTTTTAAAGCTGGCATAGAGGTTTACAAATGTAGATGCTCAGAAATTTTGAAACATTTCATATCTTTGACAAATTTACCAAAATTAGCGTTACTCACGTTACACGTTACTCACGTTACATATTGAACATAACTCATTGCCATGCTCCTGACCATGAATATTTGCTTGAAATTGTATTTTATCTATGTAATTAACTATTAGAATTATTTTAGGCATAAAATGGAACAGTTTTGTTAACCTCTTTTCTCAAGAATGACTGTATTGCCCATTTTATATGACTTATCAGCAACAATTACCACACATACACGTACGATGTCAATTTTAGTGAAAATACATGAATTTTGTAAGTGATGTGGAGTGAAAAATATTCTCCTTTAATTCTATTCTCCTAAAATGAAATTCCTTTCAAGTTTCCCTGAATCACTGAGTCAGGAGACACTTAAATTTTATTTAGTCAGTCGTTTGAAGATTTTAATAATCGTGAAGCAAAATATCAACTGGCAGAATGAGTATTAAAAAAATATTCCCCTAGACTCCACACCACATTTATGTGCAATCTGATCCAACCTCACACATGAACTTACATGTATATATATACTCTATTATGTTTCTCTTTCATGAAATCCCATGAATGAATTAATTGTACTGTAAGCAATATCAAGCAAACCTATCTGATAAAGTTAATGTGCTTGCTTAAAGATTAAGGGAGCAGAATTATGTGTTAAACAGATAATAGAGTAATTCTGACCAAAACATTCTATCTAAATATTGCATTACAAGGTTAAGAAATTATCATATATCCCTTCCCCCTTCAAAAAAATGCAAATTGTGAAAACAGAAATTTTCACCTTTAACAAACTAAAATGAAATTAAGTGTAATATCTTTTATGCTTTATCCATCTGTAATTATTAGCCAGCTTAATAATTTATGAAATAACTTATTTCTAGTACATGAAAGCAATGCCCCAAAGTTTAGTGTTGGTATTTGGACATTAGGCTATATATATGCAAATCATGCAAACTCTTATAAGCAAAGATACACATTTATTCATCTTTATTTATGAAAAGTCTGAGAAAGGCTTAAAAATGAACAGTAAACTTGAAAGGGGAACAATTGTTAGCTACATCCGGTTTATCTATGTTAATGACAAAAGAATGTACATGTATGTAGTTGCAGCAAACAATTATTTCATGGGAAAGTCTTTAGAATCAAGGTTGATTGTCATTCTATTATTATAGATCAAGATAAATAACATAAACTTATCTTTGTGAAATCATGAAATTTTAGCTAAAAACTGACAACACTCATGATCACTAACACAGAAAAGCATATGTGGGACAGTGTATCAATATTGCTTGGAAACATACCTGACTTTTGATGGAATTTATTTTGCTAATTTCTCAGCAATTACACATTTTCTTCAAGAGTCATTTGACACATTTTTATTTATTTTTTATTCATTTAATATATACAAACACTTGGTTGGTCATTTCAATTGATTCTGATTGAACTAATTTTGTGATCTTTACCACAACTGGCAAATTTCTCTTTAATGACATTAATGACCACTTCTAAAGGGTCATTAAAGGTCATTAATGGACCAAACTCTTTGTTTTTACCCCTTAGTCATACAGTAAAAGGGTACTGTACCATAGCCTGTGAAAAACATATCAATATCACAATTTTATGTCGTTACTCACGTTACACCATCGTTACTCACGTTACATTGTTACTCACGTTACATTTTTTGGGCCTCATTCATTGTAATACCATGACATGTATACAGCTCCTACTTTATTTTTCTTATCAGGTACAAGGAGAATGAAGAAAATTTCCATTGGCACATTTTGAATGGAAGGGAATATTAAAATATCAAACTTTTTCATTTTTTTCGTTACTCACGTTACATTGGTTTAAGCGATGGGGTGGCATGCTTTTTACCCACTCATGGGATTGGAAGACACCTTTGTGTCTTTGGCAACTCAAAACTAATGCTCCATACATTCTAAAAATCAACTAAACAACTGCTGACCATTCTTTAATTATTTTTTAATTCAAATTAATTCTTTAGGTAAATTTTACTGTTTTTTCTCAATAGAGTTGTAAGTTGAGTTCAAATTTCAATATTTGCAATTCTTGATGGAATTTTTGGGAAAAAAATGCTGTTCCGTATGCCCAGAAGTATACTGAACAAAATTAGATGGGTGACAAGTTCCAAATTATTAATTTATTTTTCACCCCATGGCACCCATCTCATGGAATTGCCCATATGTAAAATGTCAACTTATTCTAGTGTTCTTTTTTTAGGCATTCAATTTCCATGATTTAGTAACTTAGGGGGAAATATTGAATGTTCTCTTGGAAATTCAGTAACAGAAATGGTAGTCATCGCTTACAGTTACATGTACCTACTCCAAAAATGTATTCAGAACATCAAGAGCTTAAATCATACTTGTATATGTAATTGGTTTACAGAAAATTGCATCATTCGTTGGGATTAAAAAAAACGTTTGAAAACGATAGAAATCGATTTACGATGTTGTTCAGTGAATTAAGTGCAAATTATCATTTTCTTTTTTTTCCAGCAAGAAGATCTTGAGCCGGGCCAACCTGACCAACTCCTTTTAGAACACATAATGCAGAATGTCTAGACCCGTCCATCTTTTCAAATAGCCTACTGTTTCCAAAGCAATACTCTTTTCAGTGATTTTATTACACAACCGGCTGCAAAAATTAAACATATGATAAAAAATACGATATAATTAAACATATAGTCATGCAACTTCTTCTACCTCAGTTCACTTGATGTACTTGTTCTTTTATAGATAAATACCAGTATTGATAACGACCTCAAAATGAGTTCAACAGAACCAAATAAAATTACCACCCAAGTGTTTGTTTACAATGAAAAATATGTGCCAAATGGCTCTGGAAGAAAATGCGTAATTGCTCCGAGATTAGCAAAATATGCAACTAATTCATCAAATGTCGGCTATTTTTCCAAGCAATATTAATACACTGTCCCACATGTGCCTTTCTGTGATAGTGATCATCAGACTTATCGGTTTTGAGCTAACGTTTCATGATTTCACAAAGATAAGTCAATAATAATAATAAACAGTTCTTGTATAGCGCATATTACAATTATGAATATTGTCGCTATGCGCTTCCAAAGGACTTGGATATTGTAGCTTGGCAGCCGTAATTACTGAGGTTACAGCGCACACGCATATCAAAGAATAAATTCCTGCCAGGTACCCATTCACCTTACCTGGGTTGAGTGCAGCACAATGTGGATAAATTCTTGCCGAAGGAAATTACGCCATGGCTGGGATTTGCACCGATGTGCCAGATGTAGATCAATGATTGGAAGTACTTTCTCATAATAATATTTTTTACTGCAAATACTTCATTTTTGTGTAAGTCTGTGTTTATGGGATTTGCAATAAGTTATTAATCATTGTAAATTTTGTAATTGACTTTAATTTGTTATAATGAAACTAATATGTTTGATAAACAGAATTTAAAAGAAATAATATGAAATAAAAACATCTAATTGAAATGTGGTCAGGGAGAGTTTTACGACCAGAATGCGTTAGTTACGTGAAATACCTCATTTATTAGTGAAGTCATTATAACTTACTATTCCTGGACAGGAATTTTCTTTTTAATCAGGCATCAGAAAGGTCCGTTACCCTATTTGATGCACAGCATAATTGGACTGTACACCACCCGGGATCTTAATGTTAGAAATTACTCTGATACCTGATCTGCATATAATTACTCACCTATTATATATATATATACATGTGTATATTATACAAATATACCAGGCTTTGAGTAAGTATAGCGGGAATTATTCATCCGAGGTAGGACTGGCATTACAAAATAGTGATTATATGCCAGTACAACCGAGGATGAATAGATACTTTCGAAATAAAGGCCTGGTATATTTGTTTTATATCCTACTTTAATAAGTTATAGAAATAGATCTTGATAATCTAGTTCTTGTACTCTTAGATCATTTTTTTTAATCTGAATCAAACCAGCTGCGCTTCCCGAAGCGCTTAGCTACGCGCTCAGTGCGCGTATTACAGTGCCTGCGCCATCATGATCTGTGACGTCAATGATGGAATAGTCGACTATTCCATCATTGACGTCACGGAATAGCACTTTTTCTTCGGTGGGCTTTCCTTTTCGACATCATCGCAAAATAGTGAGAATATGTTTCATCACATGATGCTATTTAAACAAATCAGCATGCAGGATTTAATTTATGTAGGATATAAATCAAGCTATCTAAAAATTTTCTCTCTCATTCGCTTTGCTCACTCACGTAGAATCACATGGAGTGGGTAGCAGCTCGGACTCCCTTCCTCATGTTCCTGGTTGCCAGTCTTGTACACCATTAACGGTCGGAATCACATCTAGGTGTTATTGGGACAAATATTGTTCTAAAAATTTTGGGCCCTGTACAGTGCATCGTAAGATGTTATTCCTTGGTCGCTACTCTCCCTCGCATAATAATGCTGATAAATTCATTGCCGGGAAGGCCTGCCGTGAGGATGTTAGAGAGATCATTGTCCAGTGGCGACCGCCGTACCCCATTAGCCAACAATACAGTGCGTATCAAAAAAAAGTTTACACTTAGAAAAAATCCTGTAAAATTATATAATTTTAATATCCTGAAGATTTTTCAACATTTTAACATTGGTACAGATCCATTTAAGCAAATGACGATATAACTGTCGAAAAATATTTCTGCTTGAGTGAGCACCACTTACTTTTGAAAAGTTAGTGAAAATGATTTGCGCAGAACTTTAAAATTGTTATGCGAATAAAAGTAGACCTTAATCATGAAGAACACGTGGAATTTAGACAGTAAAATTGATTGATGATATCTTTTACCTTTTTAAACTTGTTTCCTTGCCCTAAACACTTCAAAGAGTGCAGTGCGCCCACCCCACTCCCCCACACACCGAGGCCATCATGATGATACTTGCTTTACACTAAGCTGTGATTTACATGAAATGGCTTAGGCTTCATTTTCATTTTGTTAATCATTGTCAAGCTTGGGAAAAGTGAGGAGAAACAAGAATTCAATGAAAAATGAAATGTAAACCCACTTTAAATGATACAAACTTAGTGAAAGAAATGCTGGAGATGTCTGAAATAAACTTTTGTTAAGATTCAGTTATGTCCTCCGATCCAGCTGGCACAAAAAAGGGTAAAGGTTGTCCTTACTAAGTGTTGAAATTTCACTTTGGGTGACAAAATTGTTACAAAATGCTTGAATGTATCCCTTTTTATTTCAATTGACTAAAAGCGCAAGGGAAATGTATGAGAAATGTTTCGCAGGGTAAGTTTGATTTCGCCCTTTCCCCTTTACACAGCGTGAAAACAAAAAAAAAACGAGCATTTCTGCGCAACCAGATTTCTGCGAGCTTAAGAAAATTGGACAGTGCTCATTCAAGTGTAACATGTCAAAACTGTTACTTTCATTAGATAGATGAGACCCAAACCCAAGATTATATGTGAAAGAATTACCCACATGTTGTTTATTTTTTAATTTCCAGGGCTTATTCAAAATGTAAACTTTTTTGGATACGCACTTTAGATCATATTAATTGTATCGAAATAACCAATGACAAAAAAAAGAAAAAAAGCCAACAATAGGTCAAATGTATCGAAATAACCAATGACATAAAAAAAACGTTTTAAATCCCCTATAGAAGCCGCCCCTAAAACATTTTTAGTAGAGAAGTACACACGGTTTAATGTGTCCCCACCAGTTCACCTATTAGCATACGGATCACCTGCCGATTGAATGATAGAAATAAACCATATTCCCATTAACATATCATTCCAGGTCGACTTCCTCATGAAGGATCTTAATAATTTTGATTTAAAAAGGCATTTCGCAAACCCCAGATGCGTGCTACTAGAGCCAGAGGCTATAAAAAGGTCCACGCTACATAAGGAAGATTTATTAATTAAAGCGATGACCCTGATTGTCTGCACGAACTTATGCGTACAAAGAGGGGGGAAGACACATGTGGCATATGTTCGCCATTAAAATAGATGAGTTAGCAAACGAAAATAGATATTCGCATGTTTTAAAAAGAGTAATATTAATAAAATGAAATAAAAATGAAAGTGATGCAATTTTCTATTCTGGTCCGAACACGCACAGTTGCGTACCCTTGGTCAACTTTCGTCCTTCACCCCCCCCCCCCCCACTCACACACACACAACAGAACATGGTCTCGTAGTCATGGTAGTGCAGCAGCCTAACGCGAAAATCTATGTGTGGGCAAGTGGTAATTATGCGTCTGCATGTCATAGACCTGGCTTATAGCGCGGATCCGTCATATTTGGCGCCCAGTCTTCATAATGATAGTATTTATTTATTTATTTATTTATTTATGAGAACATATTTAATCAGGTACAAAAGATCAGTATAAAACTGTTTTTCATCAATGACCTGATGATAACATAAAGAATAACATAAATAAAGCATTGTGAACTCACGGTGACAAGGGAGAGAAAAATAAGATGGTATGCACTATTTTCTGTGTAATAATGATGATGATGATGATAATGATTATAATAGTTACATTTTGGAGCATATTACACCTTTTATGTTTCAAAGTGCTTTTATATTCTCGGCAGGGTTGGCACGTTTTAAACGATGTGTTTCGAAACATGTTTTAAAAGGCTTTTGAAACACCCCCCCCCAAAAAAAAAAAAAAAAAAAAAAAACACGTGTTTTAAAACACCGCATGAACTTTTGGTTAACTTCTGTTTATAAATTGTATTATTTTCTTCTAACTATAAAACTAATTCTCAATACCACTCTTTTTCTCCTCTTTCCATCTTATCCCTTTCTCCATCGCTTTGTCATGTTCCATTCCGCCCTGTTCAATTGTGCTACATATTAAGAATATTCTCATTTCAACCGATTTATCTGAGTATTGTACTCATTCTTTTGGACAGGGAAAGAAACACTATTTCAAATAAGCTCAAATACATGTACATGTAATATTAGTACTTGCATGAAATGGAAGTGCTGCACATGCATAATAATATTTACAAATAGACGGTAAAACTGACATCGTACTCTTGAAGAAAACACGAAAGCAGGTGCAACTTTGCGCTCTGTAAAGATGAAGAAAAGTACATTAAACAGTATGAGATGATCTGCTAGCAAACCTTAACCCTATCAATGATGGGGACCTTAATGACCATCTCAAATAAAAAAAAATTCTATGATAAATCCATAAATACGATAGGGCCACACCATATCGTTGTTTATGTTGGGGATGCATGCATGGGCATGTGGTTATGACATTACACAACTGGTGCATGTCAGACCCCGAATTGCTCAAAAGTGTGTTTCATGAATATAAAAGCCGATTGTGAATTCTCGCCAAAATTTGTATCTGTATCATTATTTTGTATTTTTTGTTAATGATTGGAAAATCATTGCCAATAGTTAAAAAACAATGAAAAAATAAATGAAATGTACATTAGAAATAATTTAAAAACAGTGAAAAAAAAACATACTGATTTTGCTTTCTAATTAGAAAAGAATAAGCAGCTCATGGGCTTTATGTATAGATTTAAAGGTCAAGTCCACCTCAGAAAAATGTTGATTTGAATCAATAGAGAAAAATCAGACAAGCACAATGCTGAAAATTTCATCAAATTTGGATGTTAAATAAGAAAGTTATGACATTACAAAGTTTCGCTTATTTTTAACAAAATAGTTATATGAACGAGCCAGTTACATCCAAATGAGAGAGTCGATGATGTCATTCACTCACTATTTCTTTTGTTTTTTATTGTTTGAACTATACAATATTTCAATCTTTACGAATTTAATGATTAGGACCTCTTTGCCTGAAGCACAAAATAATGATATCCATGTGTTCAGGGAGGAATGACACTTTATTTCACATCACAATGACGATAAAATCAAAATATTTCATATCATAAAATACAAAAGAAATAGTGAGTGAGTGATGTCATCAGTTCTCTCATTTGCATACCGACCGAGATGTACATATAACTGTTTTGTGAAATGAAGCGAAACTTTAAAATGTCATAACTTTCTTATTTTACATCCGATTTTGATGAAATTTTCAGTGTCATACTTGTTGGATTTTTCTTTTTTTATTAAAATCAAGTTTTTTGTTGGGGTGGACTTGTCTTTTAACTAGAATTGGTATGACTGATTCAAATGAAATAGAGCATATCGGAAACCCCATACATTATGTCTATTTCTTCATTTGTGCAAATTCTTCTCCCCTAGATTCACAAGACTCAACTTACTTTAGTGGTCTTTTTTAGGCATTCAATTTCCGTGATTTGGTGCTTTTTTTTTGGGGGGGGTATATGTATGAACATGATGAACTTTTCTTTTGGAAATTCAGTAACGAAAATTGTAGTCATCACTTATTCAAAAAAATGATTTATGGAAAATTGCATAATTCGTTGCAAAAAAAAAACGTTTTAAAACAGTACAACCGTATTATTTGCACAAATAAAGTGCATCATCTCCACTCCCTGAGGGGTTTCCTAGCCAGATAACCATTTATTGGTGCACACGTGCCAATCCTATCACATTGTCGTTCACATCCTATCGGATAGCCCGACACGTGGGTGGAGATTCGAACCCTCGACCCTAAGTTTGAAAGTCAAGTGACCGAAGAACTACATAACGACACCTCATGTCTTTGTACTTCCGAAGAAAATCCCCCAAATGCACTAGAAAAATCCCCTTGGAAACTTGGAACCCAAATCCCCATTTTTTTTTTAATTACAAAAAAAAGAGAGGACTGATATGGTTATTGCCCCCTGGCCCTAACTAGTTAGTTCACAACGCTGCATATTTTTTATTATTTATTTTGTTTTTAAAGGTTTTGATGCTGTACCGTATTTAGGTTGGAAACTATTATTTCATACTACTAAGTTCAGTTTACTGAATTAATCGGTTGAATTGCGTAGGATATGTGCTGATGTACAAATTATATTGCGAATTGGCAATTTACCTAAATTTCATATCCTCCTCTGTGTCGCACTGAACGAGCCAAATCAACCATTTCTATCACTGTGGAACAAACTGTTAATCTTCAGACAGCAAAGACATGTAAACTTTTCAATTTTGATTACAAACGACATCTACTTTACATTCAGCAACCCCTTTCTCTTGACAATAATCTTAGCCGCATTGTTTCTTTCCTTCTGTCCTATCTTATGCCCTATGTATTTTTATGACTATCATGTAACTATTATGTTTTTGTCTCGCCTGCATAGCAGAGCGAGACTATAAGGCGCTTCTTTTCCGACGGCGGCGATGGCGGCGGCGTCGTCAACATTGAAATCTTAACCAAGTTAAGTTTTTGAAATGTCATTCTCACTTAAAACGTACATGTATGTGGACCTAGTTCATGAAAGTTATAGACATACGGGTTATCAAGTATTAATAGACATCCGCCCGAGTTTCAGGTCACATAACCAAGGTAAAAGGTCATTTATGGTCAATGAACTTAGACCATGTTGGGGGAATCAATATCGAAATCTTAACCAAGGTTAGGTTGGTTAAATGTCGTCATAACTTAAAAGGTGCATGGATAGTCACCTAGTTCATGAAACCTGGACATATAAGAGTAAACAAGTATCATTTAACACCCGTTCGAGTTTCAGGTCACATGACCAAGGTCAGATGTCATTTAACATGTTAAAGCTCAATGAACTTTGGCCATTTTTAGGGGTAATTGTTAAATTGCCATCATAACTGAATGTTCATGGATATAGTTCATGAAATGTGGACATAGGGGTAATCAAGTATCACTGGTCACCTTGCACAATGTCATCTATGGTGTCAAAGAACGTATTGTAATATTATATAATTAATGTTTTTGTGAATGATTTATTTTCATGGTCGTTTTCAAAGTCAGCCCTGCTTCTATATTAAATCTCGTACTTTAGGCGAGACTGCCAAAGGCGCTCCTCTTGTTTCTTTGCATAAATGTATATTTACATTTTGATCTATACTGATGAGGTATTTTTATCCTCCTACCCTTGCACTCATTCATTTCGATGGTATTTCTTCGATTTCATTTCACTTGTGTTTTACGTCATCGTATTCAGTGTTCATATACAGTTTTATACGATATGAAAGCAATTAAGTTTGTTAAAGTATCAATGATTCACCGCAATTGGCCTGAATTGATAATTTTGATAAACCTGATTTTTAACCACATAATGAATTAAAATCATTATGATTATTAAACTATGATGAAGGGTATCTTAGGGGCTTTTTTACTTTCTTTGCAAAAATATTATTTCCTTGACCCTTGCTGATCAGGATTTTTCCCTCCTATTCTTCACTCCAACATTTCAATTGTATTTCTTGGGTTTCATTTCACTGGTCTCAATATGCCCAAGCACATTATATGCGATATGAAATTAAGGCAATTATTTTGTTCAAGTATCAGTGATTTACCGCTTTTGGCCTGAACTGATCTATAACTTCATGTGGCGCCTTTTGGTAACAGCGTCAATATTACGTAATCGGTTGTTTTTAAAGGGGAAGTTCACCCTGAAAAAAAGTTTATTGTAAAAATAGCAGAAAAAATAATAAAAAATATTGCCGAAGGTTTGAGAAGATTTCATCAAATAATTAAAAAGTTATTAGAATTTAAATTATTTGATTTGTGACGTCATATGCGAGCAGCATTCCTACATAGCGAATGGTAAAAAATCAATGAAATGTCATTTTCTCAGAAAATTAAAAATGGTTTTCACTGTAACTTTTGTATGTCATTAGACAAACTATTTCACACCCGATCATGAAAAGAAAACAAAATTAAGTTATCAGGATTCAGGAACCATACAAAATTTGAAATTCATACATTTTACATTACATAACACATGGGGCATCTGCTCGTTTATGACGTCACAAATCCTAAATTTTGAACTCTAATAACTTTCTTACTCTTTAGCGGATTTTCCTCAAACCTTCACCAATATTTTTTATTATTTTTTCTGCTATTTTTACAACAAAGTTTTCTTCGGGGTGAACTTCCCCTTTAAGTCTCATTATGCATTGTTAAAGGCAAACAAAATACGTCCAGAAAATAAAAAAATTCGATTCAACACAATCAAAGAGCGAGCGGAAAACACATGTGGGCTTTATCTAAATCATGTAAGATTTGTATAAAAGAAAACAAAAGTAACTTGGCGATTCCAAGCAAAAGCCGACATTTGCCCCAAATTTATATTAACTTTATTTCAAATCTAGATCAAAGCTTTCTATTAAAACTGAAATGGAAGTTCATAAATACAAACGGTGATGATCATAGTTAGCCTCATTTTTTTTCTTCTAAAGATTTTGATAATACCGTCCACATCCTGAACAATGAACTCCGAAATGTTTCTGACTGGTTAAAAGCAAATAAGTTGCCCCTGACTGTCAAAACTAGATGCATCTGTATACAACAAGAAAAGTACCCCCCCCCCTTAAACAAACATCCATAATTTCCGAACGAATGGGAGTTTTTAACATATTTTTACATGAGCATGTAAGTAATTTTACAAGCTACCCTCTGAGTAAATGTTATGGACGTGTTCTATGCCATGCTTTAGTGAGCACCGCTTGAAGGCAAAATTGTCACTTTTCAAAAGTTAAGAGCCAAATATCATGACTGATTCCACTTTACTATGGAACGAATTCCACATTCTCATCATGGAAAATAGAAGGCTTTTAAAAGTACTTTCTAAAGGACGATACAACTTTATTGGCTAAATTTCAAGGTTGAATAAACACGAGTCAAAATTTGCTATAATTTTATTTGTTTACACATTTCTATCGATGATCAAAGAATGATCAAATATGATGACAATTATTTTGGGGAAGAGTATCTTCAACAATACTCATCGTTTTACGATTCAATGAACATTTAATGAAAACAAAATTACGATTTTCAAATATCATTGGCAAGTATTGTTTCATTTTCGTTACTGAATTATATTTACTCAATTTGTTTCGTTATGTTCATGACCAATTATCATGATTCAATGACTCAAAGGCATTTAATCAAACATTCACGCTTGAATAAACATCAGCTCTTTTGAAACGGTATTGGAAAAAAATGCAATTGCTAACTATACGGATATCTCTGTAACAAACTTCCTTGAATAGTTCATTTGATTTGATTTTTATGAAAATCCTGATGCTGCTGTTTTGACTTCCTCTCTCATAGACATTGTGTACATTATGGGTGTAAATGTTTTGTATTTTGTATATTGTAAACCCTGGCTTGTGGGGAGAGCTTCTTAACAGAAATTAGTCTTTCTTTTAGTCATTCTCGGCCACTAGCCTGTGGTAATTTCTTCCTCTTGTACATATTATTGTCGTCTTTTGCCTGAAAATGAAATTAATAAAATTAAATAAATAAAAAGTAACCCCTTATGCTATATTGTGGAACGTTTTTCAAGGCTGTCTTTAGCAATGTCATTTGGCAGTAATGTTTATCAACCTATGGGCAGAATTTTGCGCAAAAATGAAATCGATTTGTTTATTTATGGATGAATGAGCACGCGTCAAAGTGGAGAAAAGGGGCATTTTCAATGTCACAGACTCATTTTGAGGGGTAATAAAGTGAAAAATGGGGGCAAATTCGGTTTCAAACGTGATTTAATTGCTGTTGTTATTATCATCCATCATTCATATTACCACATAGTTTTCGAACTCTTTAAATTTTCATGGTTGAATGAGCACATTTGAAAACTTGGCAAAGAATACTCTTTGTATTCTTTTCCTAACAATTTCTGTGGATCAGTTGAATTTATGGACAAATCAGTCGTGGATCCAGAATTTTAAAATGGGGAAGGGTCGAGTACTAGTAATTGGGGAGCCACCAACATCTTCAAATCTTAACATGTTTAACAAGTTGTAGAGGATACTACCATTAACCCCTATGATCATGATACGTCACAAAAATTGTACTCACTGAACCATAAACATACGTTATCAAAATTGTGTGTGGAGTGGCTTAATGATGGATAGTAAAACAGCTTTAACATCATAAAATTCACCTAAAAACAACCTTTTCCCAGCTTTGTATTTAAAATAATCTGAAAAACGATTCTTGTGACTTTAAAGTAACAATTGTCATTTTTAATTCAATCTTTGATAACTCATTATTACATGACTCTACTGATCAATCTCATTTTTCACAAGGAGTTGCTTGTAGAAAATTACCTACAAAATATCATAATTATTTTGTTTCAAAATTATTCCGTTCAAAAGTTACAGGAATTTGATATAGGGGGACTTACTTTTTTGTTGTGAATATCTAAAAAAAAAATTTATTTGACACGACCCCACATAATATTATTATTTAATTGATAACGCTCATATTCATATCGACAATAAACTATCTAATTAAGGTTAAGATGTCACATCAGATAATCTTTAGAGTTTGTTTTGTAAAAGTACATATACCTGCCGCAGTTCAAGTCCACCCCAGAAAATGTTGAGTTGAATAAATAGAGAAAAAAAATCAAACGAACGGAACGCTGAAAATTTCATTAAAATCTGGTGTAAAATAGGAAAGCTATGACATTTTAAAGTTTCGCTTATTTTTCACAAAACAGTGATGTGCACAGTTCAGTGACATGCAAATGAGAAGGTAGATGATGTCTTCCTCTCACTATTCTTTTGTTTTTTATTGTTTGAATTATACAGTATTTCATTCTTTTACAGATTTGACATTAAGGACCAACTTGACTAAAGCTTATAGTATTAAACGATGCTAATTCCACATGTTCTTGGAGGAAGTAATCGTATTTCACTTGGCATTTAGGAGCAAATTATAATATTTCATATAATAAAATGCAAAAGAAATAGTGAGTGGATGACGTCACCAGTCTCCTCATTTGCATACCGACTAGGATGTGCATATATGACTGTTTTGTGAAATTAGCGAAAATTTAAAATGTCATTTATTTATTTTACATTCGATTTCGATGAAATTTTCACTGTTATGCTTGTTGGATTTTTCTCTCTTACGTCAAATCAACGTTTTGTTGCGGTGGACTTGTCCTTTAAGAAATACTCATCTTATATAAGATTTGATATTAAATCATGAAAAGAAAGGTAATAAGTTGAATTTCAATAGGACAAAACAAATCAAGTTCTGTTTGCAGCCCCTCAGTCAGATTCATGCAAACTTTTGTTGAGAAAAAGGGAGATAGAGAGGAAGTAGAAGAAGAACTAGTAGAAAAAGGAGAAATTAAAGGAGAAGAAGAAGAAAAGAAAAGAGGCATACGCTACAGGAACAATCATATCTGAGCGAAGAAAAAATAGTGGGAAATCCTAAAGTTATCGGGGCAAACTGAAAATGATTGTAAATTGTTTTATCATCCTCTTTTGTGTGATTCAAAGAGATTGAAACGAAACAACGTAACGCATTAATTAATGTAATACCTACCTGTCTCTGAGTCTGATAAAAGTTTAGCAAGGGAAATGACCATCATCCAAAATTGCGTCTGAAATTCTAACAAAAGTGATTAAGCGTCTCATTAAATTATTATTGCCAGAAATGGAAGACATTCCTATCGTCCTCCTGCTCCCTGAAGCTCTATTCATTTGATGTACCATTAATATCAATGAATTAATCAGATCTTCTTTTTCTTCAATTTGCATAAAGCATTGTTTGATCTGATATTTCATGCCGCCTTTTATTCTTGTTGATCAAAATGTGGTGAGATTTGCATTGATGCGCTTTCTGTATACACAAAAAGTGACACTGTTTGCAATCAGCTACCACCGTTTATGGCGCCTGCATGCATTCTCTGCCACTCGCAGACACACGTACCTCACTGACACACGTACCCCCCTAATATGACAAATGCTGTATGAAAGTATACACACGCGCGTCTTCAGAGTATGGCATTTCGCCGCCACACACCATTGAGTTTAGTACATTGCAGAATGATGCTAGCTGTTGGGAAGAGAAAATGAGAAAGAGAAAGATGAAGATAGGGAGAGAGAGGAGGAAGGAAGGGAGAGAGAGAGATGGGGAGGCAGATCTGTCGACAGTACACCCATGGCAGTGAAGATGCGAGCGTTAGAAATCTTTGCGAGGTGAACCTTAGCTTAAGTACACACCAACTGCTGTAACACGAGATCGTGTCTCCATGGCAGGGATGAACTTTCCGTTATCTTGCCCCACTTTCATGTCTTTCGTCTTGTAGTCCCTCCTTCTGAGGTTTTTGTCTCAAAACATTTTCACTTTATTTCATTTATGGAGAATAAAGATATCAGTTCAATTCAACCCCAATAATCTCACAAGTAAAGGCGTGTACTCAACAAAGCGAATGACACTTCTTGAAGTAAAAGAATAAAAGAGTACATAAAAATATGTGTATTTATGTATTATACAAGGATGTGAATGGGTGTGTGTCGTGTCGAGGTGCCATGGACGAGTGGTCTAAGGCGCATGTGTAGACATTCGAAAGTCCGAGTTTCGATCCCCGTCCACGGCGCCATTGCCCGTGAGGAAGGCAATCGACACAGGGCTCATTTTAGTTGTTTGTGTATGTTATTTAACAAGTCCACAGCAGAAAAATGTTGATTTGAATCAACGAAGAGAGAAAAAAAAGCATAATGCGGAAAATTTCATCAAAATCTATGTAAAATATAAATAAGATAGTTATGACATTTTAAAGCCTGTGTATAGCTTTGGTAAAGGGTCAATAATGTGATTGATAATCGAATATCATCTAATATGACAATCTTACTGAAGCGTAGAGACCGTTAGATATTTTTCCAACTGCACTTCTCTGAGAAAATTTCAAATATTCAAATCTTGGATATATAGCGCCCTCTCTCGGCGATGCTTGTTTTAAATTAAAAAAATGGGCATTCAAGCACTTATCTTATAAATTTACTGATTAGATATCCAAAAGTTACAGACAAAGAACATATCTTGAAAGTTTCAGCCCATTCCATGATTTGGAATAGGATTTAATTGAAAGACAAAAACACACATATATTTTAATTTGATCGGGTGACCCGATCAAGTTAAATTTCCATGTAAAATCGCAAAATTTATCCTGTAAAACACATTTTCATTTCATATCCTCCACATCATAACTGTTATAGGGCATATCCATTCATATTAGCTAGCAATGAATTGGAATAGTGATAGGTGCATTTTGGTGGATTTACCAAAACTATACACAAGCTTTAAAGTTTCGCTTATTTTTCACAAAACAGTTACTAGTATATGCACAAGTTAGTAAAATGCAAATGAGAGATGATGATGTCCCACACTCACTATTTCTTTTTTTTTATAGTTTGAGTTATACAACATTTTGATTTTTATATATTTGACATGAAGGACCAACCTGACTGAACCACTAATGTTAAAAACAATGGTATTACCACATTAGAAAATTAGAATATTTCATTAATAAAAAAGAAATAGTGAATGGGTGTCGTCATCATTTCCAGCATTTGCATACCGACCAGGATGTGCATATAACTGTTTTGTGAAATTAAGCGAAACTTAAAAATGTCATAAATTTCTTATTTCACATCCTATTTTGATGAAATTTTCAGTGTTGTGCTTATCTTTTTATTCGAATCAACTGTGTGTAGGGGTGGACTTGTTCTTTAATGATGTTCGAAAAATAATTCTTGTCAATGTCATCCCGTTTAGTGAGTAGAATGTATATTTGGTTATTGAAATAGAAAATATCTCAAATTGCATGTGGTGTTATAAATATTTCGTGAGAGTCAAGTAAATATGCCCGTTTTCCATCACCTTTCCAGAAAGACAGCTTAAGGCAATCTGTATCCTCAGTAAATCATCACAAATCTCTACACACCTCGCATCAGAAAAAATTATGGCCCGGATTTGTTTTCTTTCAAGTTCCTTGATGGTCACTAGATGTTATAGGAATTAAAACAAAATCTCTTAACAAACTTCCTTTCATATAGCCGATGTATTGGCTCAGTTGGTAGACCGTCCGTCTCACAACCGGGAGGTCGGGGGTTCAAATCCCGGCCCACGATCAATTCGGCAATACAAATTTTCGGAGTATTTAATTTCATGTCTATTTCGAACAATAAAATATGGATATATATATATATGTATGCTGTAGTACGTGTATAACTTCACACATATGTATATATATATATATATAACAAGGGTGCAGAGACCACTTTTCCAAGTTTTGGTAAAGTGGGTCAAAAGTGGGTCAAATGTGCACTTGATAGAATATGTTTTCCAAAGTAATGAAGTGTTACTTGAGGCATTGTGCAAAGTATCTACCTTCTATTAAATTCGGCATTCGGCCCTGTAAGTCATCAAAATCTTGGAGAAGAGTGGCAAAAATCTTATTTTTAATTTTCCCCAAAGGAAATAATCACATCAGGCGCGGATCCAGGAGGCGGCCGAGCCGGCCCCCCCCCCTATTTTTTGACAACCTGCAGAAAAAAGTGTACTCTTTACCTTGATAGAAACTACGAAAAACAGAAAGAAAGGTAAGAAAGAGGTATTTTACCCATGATGGGTAATTTACAGCCTCGTAACGACCGGCCCGACCCCGAAGGATACCCCAAAAAAGGTGACGGGAAGAATTGGAAAATATACTTTATATAAAAATTTTCGCTCGCGCTTCGCGCTCGCATTGCCTGTGTAATGAATCCCATTCAAGAGGGTTAAATGACACTAATATATAACCAATATATATACAATATATCCAGTTCTGATATCAATTTGCACACATTTTTTTAGCTCGCACAACCTTTCATTATTTTGTTTGATTTACACAAATTGTTAATGTGTATCAAAATGTTCAGCTCGCGCTGCGCGCTCGCATTGTTTGATTTGTGAGAAACCTATGCTCTTTGGAAATTCTTACCAAAATTTGTCAAAATGCTCCTTTATCATGTCAGTATATCAAAAAAAATTAAGCTCATGCTTCGTGCTCGCATTAAATTGTTTGAGACACACAGCTTGTTTATTTAAATAAAAACGCGCTTAGACTGTTCATTTTTTTTCAGGTCAAAATATCAGAAATTTTGAACTCGCGCTTTGCACTCCTATTATTTAATTGGTGATACTTGTATCCTCTTCATTAATCACTAGAAACAGTCCTAATTGAGTCACTTTTCACGCTACTATATGATAAAATTTCGGCTCGCGCTTCGCGCTCGCATTGTTTAGTCGGATACTTATCTTTGTTCATGATTATAAAAAATGCTCTGAATCTTCAGTTCTAAGGACATAAAATATCAAAGATTTTTAGCTCGCGCTTCGCGCTCGCATTATATATTAAGACCACATGAGATACCTTATATTGTTGTTTATAGCAATAAATACTAACACATACTTAAAACTTCAGTCTTTAGTTAGGACTACCCCCTTAAAAACCAACAAAAAAAGGCCAGATAGTAGCGGCCAATCAAAAAAATGTTGATCAAAATAGTTTTCGGCCCCCCCTATTGGCGAAAGCTGGATCCGCCCCTGCACATGGCGTGCGGTCAGGCGCTCTCGGTGGCCTTTCAATGCCATGGTTGAGGGCAACAACGCAATTTCCAAACAGTCTATCAAGAATGATGCTGGAACGATGGGCAGGAGCGCCGTCCTGAATCCACCAAAGATGCCTGTACACTCCTCACCACTGTCTCTCAAAATTATGGTCCAACTGTGTTATGATCTCCTTGTTAATGGTGTGCATGTACATTCACTTATTTACACTCCTTTGGAATAAAAAGGGTCCAATCAAAAATATTTTTGCCAGCTCCGACATCGATGAAAGTATTGACATCAGCTGCATTTTCATCAATTTTTCAAAAACTTGGATAAAGTGGTCTCTGCACCTTTTGTCTTCAACATCAATGAATTCGGTCATGCGTAGCGCATATTATGGCACAAAAGAGTATTAATAGAAAGCTGATGGGTTTCCAAAATTAAATATGCTTCAAATATCAGCCATCTTGATTTGGATTATCTTTTTCTGAAACACACTGTATATATATTTATATATTTAACATATATATGTTCATTTTTTTATTTGGTTGGTTCTGTCAGCTCGCAGGTATAAGTTGCTGGTCGTGGAGATGAGAGAGCGGGAGCGAGGGCGGGAGCGCAGCCCTCAACCATCACCGGGATCTCAATCACAGAATGACCGTACCAAAGGATCCAAAGCCTGCTGTTTCTGCTGGTGCTGCTGCTGTAGCTGCTCGTGGTAAGGTCGCCAAATCCCATATCTTTGTTAAAAACTCGTTGGGCCAGCACATCACTGGAACAACAATTGTGAAAACTTTAAACAAGTTAAACATTTTTAACCACCTAGTTTAGTTGTTATTGAAGTCTACGCAACTTGTTTAAAACTGTAAACAATACTTGTTCGAGTGACAGGCTTGAAACATGTGCTTCAAATTTTAACGGCATTTTTGTGTGTGTATCATTTAGGGTGTTACGTACGTTTGCCTACATATCCATGAAAAGCTTTTCTGCTTAGCATGATCTTCTCTGTAAACTGAGCAGAAAATTATTATTTTTGTTTTAACCAAAAAGACCTAAAAGTAATTTCTGCCGTCTATAACTGTCAGTCATTGTGACTGATTAGCCTAGACGTAAGACAGTTTCATTTGTAATTTGTTACTATACCAGCTTGGCGTTGTATTGGTGTAGCAGAAAGCTGCTTTTGCTGAGTTACTATAAGGAGTTACCTCAACAGAAATAGAAGACATTTAAAGAAATTAGATGTTGTTTGAAGGTTTGCATGGTGGCATGTACAATTGCTGATGTGGTTTACGGTACACCATGTGGAGTGTTATAAAAACAGTGGATAGGCGAGAAAGTGGAGATTTGAGAATAGAGTATTCTTTCTTGAAAATAGTCCTGAAAAGGACTGTAAACCAGAAGGAATGTTGAGTGAGAACAGCTTGAGTAGAAGAGCTGATGAGGAGGTGCTGGCTTGAGTCGGCGAGTAGAGATGATGAGTAGTAGAGAGACTCGACTATAACACTCCACATGGTGTACCGTAAACCACATCAGCAATTAAAGAAACTAATTTTCTTATTTTCTTTCTCTATCCAGCCTAACGATGCGGAATACTACTAGTGACTCGAACGGGAAGAAGGATACACCACTCGACATTGTTAACGGGGATTCAAACGAGATGTTAGTTTCCTCCATTTTTTTTAATCTTCCGATTAAAATTCAAACAAATGACATATTTTTAACTACCACACGTGTCATTGCTGCATTCGGGATAATGTCAAGTGTCAAGTTGAATTATCCCATTTTGCTTTTACTGTTCTTTCATACTCTAGACTCCATTTAAGTACAACTTTCATTTAAGAATGCATAAACTATAATTTTTATCATATTTTTTTATTTTGCCTCGGGATAAGAATATTACCAAAGCAACGCTGTGAACGAAAGGTTTGTGAAAATTACATGGGCTTCATGTTAGCTTTATGATACCCTTTACATAATTTGAAATGCCGCAGTAATTTGTTGAATTTGAATGTCCATGCTTTACCCAAGTTAAGTTCAGGGCCCCGTTTTACAAACAGTTACGATTGATCCAATCAATCGTAACTCTATGGAAATCCATCAGTGTCATAGTTTTTTTCTACAGGAAATTTGCAAAATGTCCTTTGCAAACATAGGGGAACACACGTTATTGTCAAGAAATCAATGGATTCATTGATATACATTGATATCTTGAAAATCTTTTGAACAAACATTTTATATGTTGACTTTGCTGGCGTTCCATATTTGCGATTGAGCTAATCAATCGCAACTCTTTGTAAGACGGGCCACTGCTATGCTTAAAAAAAGGAAACTGAGCTGTAATAATTGATATTTCAGGAATCGATGGCTAGAGATGATGATGATGTATGTAAGACCAACAATGGAGCATTTTTCTTCTTACAGAAATAAAACAATGGAACCTTATACTTCTATAATCGTTTAGAAACGAATGAACGAACCAGTACAACGGGTGTGATTTGAAGACTTACCCGATCCCCCCTCGATAATTTGAGGATATCATCCCCCCCCCCCCCCGGGACTGACACCCATGATATCGATACAAACAAGACACTTAAATTCATATCTTCATTACTCAAATTATTAATTGAATGCATGATTTTAAAAACATATTTTAAAAAGACCGGCAAAGTTGTTTGGAAATGAAACTCTTGAAAAAGTTTAATCTATCTGCCAAGGTTGACAAGCCAAGAAGGAAACCGACTTATTCAACTTTTCAATAGGTGATAATTTCTTAAGAGCACTTATCATGGTTTTTAACCGAGCTCGTATAAATGATGACCGCTTTGTAACTTTTTAAAGTCATGTTAACCATTCTGTATTTTTATTTGTTGTTATAGGCCGACCCTAGAGGAGATAAGACTATGGCATCAATCGTTTGACACTCTTATGAGTAGCGGAAGTAAGTTTTCAAAGTATAAAAAGTTTTGTTTATAATCTTAATAAGAAATTTTCTATTATCTAATCTTGATACTAAGTACATTCTGTTCCATTCTTTTGTTGATTCGCCTGTGTGAAATAGCCTTTTTGGATAATATTATTACGGGAAATAATATTAATCTTGATATTGTTATTTCATTTTTTTTTTTAATAGAGGGGAGAAGAAAATTCCGAGAATTCCTCCGCTCGGAATACAGTGAAGAGAACTTGTTATTTTGGCTTGCCTGTGAGGAGCTTCACAAGGAGACAAATTCAGCCTCGGTGGAGGAGAAAGCAAGGCTCATTTACGAGGATTATATATCCATTCTTTCACCAAAGGAGGTATTTATACCCTTATCCTGTCATTAGGTGATTTCATTCCCAGTGTTGGGGCCCATTTCATAAAGGACTTACAACTGTTGTAACTTTGATATTATGGCAACTACCATGGAAACGTTGATTCTGATTGGCTGCTGAGCCCTGTTACCATGGAAGTTGCCATTGTAACAAAGTTACAACAGTTGCAAGTCCTTTATGAAACGGGCCCCAGGTGTTGATGTTGGAAGCACAATTTGGATTGCGTGTCCTAGCTCCACAACCTATTATGAGTGCTCACAAAGAGTCCTGGGGCCCGTTGCAGAAAGATTTGCATTTAAACGCAAGTCAAAAAATCAATCGCAAGTCCCAAATACGCGCTGTTGATTGGTTGAAAATCAAGTTGCGCGTGATTTTTAGAGTTGCGTTTGATTGCAACTCTTTCTGCAACGGGCCCCTGGGCTCCGTCACACAAAGATTAGCGATCAATCGCTAAATGAACTGACCAACCGAGATCAATGTTACACGCGCATTTGTCACAAAATACTGACAAGGAACCAATCAGAAGTGTTCTTTCATATTTACTATTCATCGCAAACCTTTGTGTTACAGAGCCCAGATCATGCTGCTGATGGCTCAACACCCAGTGGGTGACTTTTCAGGACCATCTTCATTTTATGTTTGGTGCTACACTCGTGTAAGAATTGACCAAACACCGAACACCGAAATGTCATCACTGATCTTGAAATCACATTGGTTGAATTTACATCTATAGTAACGCAGAAAGTATCTAGTTCACGATCATGCACTAAAATGGTGATATCGCCACACGCCTGGATTTCTATACTTTGATCGCCTCGTAAAAAAATACATTTTGTCTCTCCTGCAAAGCAGAACACTTACAAAGGTTGGGCAAAAAAAGGCCAAATTTTTAACCGTCACTGGGCAACATACTGCCTACACAACTATTTTTTTTAATCTGTCCAAATCGGGTAATACGAACTTATAATTCTGTAATATTTTGTTTTCAACTGGATAATAATTGCCCACAATATATATATTTTACCAACACACAGTACCCAACACAATAGACAGTATGTTGCTCAACATTTTAAGTGTGTATAGGGGCCGGTTTTCCGATGGCGGCATCGTCAACATTGAAAGCTTAATCAAGGTTAAGTTTATGATGTGAAAGATGTTATCATAACTTAGAAAATATATGGACCTAGTTCATGAGGTAATTAAGTATTCCGGAACATCCTGCCTGATTTCCAAAAAACGTTTCTGGATACTCATACGGCTACTCGACTAGGATTGTATGTATTCCTTATGTTCCATGACGCCATGCCTTATTCTGACACAAGTCAAATTTTACATAAGCAGAGAATAACTCCTGATCGCTCAGTCGTAAACAATAAACATAATATAAAATTTTGAGAAGTTTGTGTTTTAAATATGTAAATGATTTGTATTCATAATTTATTTTCTTTCTACTGAATTGACAATTTTCGAGGTGTAAAATCTTCTCTGACTGGCTCGGTATACAGTTCTTAATTTCATCCATCCCTCTCTTTTACAGGTTAGCCTCGATTCAAGCACACGCGAGATAGTGAATAATAATATGGTAGATCCAACCATTCACGCGTTCGACGAGGCTCAGAAACAGATCTACATTCTCATGCTACGGGACTCCTTCCCGCGATTTTTAAATTCCAAAATGTTTCGCAACCTCATGGAGACAGCAAGTCGCAGGGAGCCTTGACTAGAGACTAGTTCATCGTTATGGTAACGACCTCATACATCTCGTCTCACATGTGGATGTGGCATACACCATTGATGACTTGTTTTATTAATTAGGTTTATTTCATCTGTTCGTTGTATAACTCGGCATACTTTTGAGCGAACATCATCAACGTGTAAGACTTCATTCGTATCATGCCGTCGTCACAACATTATACTGTATTTTTGTGTAGACATGTGTTTCTTTTTTTAAACGGAACTGGTCTTTATTTCTTATTAGTGTGATGTGAGGTTGTGACGTTACCTTCTGTAGACAGAATGGCACACACCTCTGGTAGGCATCGGGTAGTGCTGAAAAGCGATGAGCCGGATCTTGCAGGAGTCTCCCATGTGTCGAATCTGGCCTTCAAAAATGGCGCGAAAGTCTCACATTGGATAATGGATGAACGTTGCAATCGCTGTGTGTAGATCGTGACGGAGTAGTGGAGTTAACATCACAGCACATGGGGTGTTTAGAGAATTAGCGCGCTTTTTGTTTCTTATGAGAGGGAATGTTACGCACGTTCATCTGCACGAAACTATGATGTAGTGTTTCAACCTGTCGCGTCCATCGGCTGTTTATGTCGTCTTGATTCACCACGTTTGGGTCCACGTTTGACACCACGTGCTCATCAGATGAACAGTAATTGTGTAACATGTTCTTCAAAAGCGTCTAAATAGTGTGGAGACATTTTGAACAATCATTGTGTGTGTCAAAAAAAGAAATCTGTTTTCAAAGCACAAACACCGTAGAGATTTTTTGAAAAAAAAAATACAGCGGAGAACACGAAGCTGTGAATTTTGTCTGTCATTCATTAGAAGAAAAATCGTACAGGCCTACGCTTTTTTATAACCAATAACTTGAGCTCGCGAAAAGAAACGGTGTCGTGTACTGTACCATTTTGTTGTCAATTGACGCACGGATTGCCTACGCGGAGGCTTCGCCGGATGTGTGGCGGTGGGCATGATATGGAATCGACTAATTGTTTCTTTTCCTCAGTCTCGCTAAGGATATATATAATCGATTCTATTCCATCCGTTTTGTGCATCCGGGTTTTCAAGTGTCCTTTTGTTGATATCTCGTTTGTAACCAAACAAAAGACAGGCATAATGGACCTTGAGGACTTTAACAACTCATAAAAAAACTGATCATACAACTGTCGAAAGAACAGCGTATCAAAAGCTCATTTCTTCCAGGGAAATTTACAAAGTAATATCACGTGTACATTTTGGCTTTCTTCTAGAATGCAAATGTTATTTCCATATTTTTTGTGACAATTTTTTTTCTCGACTTTTTTCTGACTCAAACCTCGTGGATACTTCGCTTTAGCTGCCTTTGAGGACCACCAATACCTTCCACAAACGTTCCAGCGAAATATACCCGTTCGCACCAATGACATGACCGAGCCTCGTTTTGGAACCACTGAGAGAAGAATATGGTTAGCGACAACTCCAGTGATTCCTCACCGTCGATGTGTCAGTTTATTTTTATTGATTTGTTCAGTCATCCAGAGTTGTAAATCTAGATGACCGTTATTTGATTGATTGTTTTGACCAAGTGTGATATCAGCTGGTGATCTGATGTTGACTACTTCGTGATGATAGATCTGCTGTGACACTGGACGCATCAGGGAAGCTGTTTGCCAACTTCTGCAGAATTTGGACAACTGCGGGTGATATACGCACGCTTCGGGTATGTGTACTGCAGAATGGCTCAGGAACCAAGATATATCCCCGCCAACTTTGGGTCATACAGACCTATAACAACGTAGTGAAAGTTACGTTTCAAACAGTAAAGAATCAGACCTCAAGGGGACATCATGATAGGCCTAAGCCATGAAGAGTATCTGAGTTACAAGTAGTGTTAAAAAAGTGTTTAGGCAATACCTAAGATTATAAAGGCCAGAGTATGTTTTTTAGTGCAAAAATCACTATAAGATGGTCAATTTTACGTATTTGTACAAGTTTAATTTTGAAGCGGGGAGGGGACCAGTGTATTTCTCTCCATTTTGAATTGAAAGATCCTCTATGGTGCTCACAGTCACGTTGACAGTAACTATAGGTGATCTTGTGAGATGGTTTATGTGCCTAGTTGTATTGAAAATAATATGTCCCAGAGGTTCCCGAGAGAATATGCAAGTCCTCTCGAGAGCCTTGCAACTGTATTTTCTACCATTGATTTTATTACAAAGCCATTACGATTTTTAAGTTTCGAAGCGTTGGGAAACGGTTGCATCAAGTTCAGTGCCAATGTCTAGATACGTTCAGGGCAAGCAGGTAAAGTATAATACAAACAAAATCAGGCAATTGGTAAAACTGATTCGAAGTGATTTGAATCGAAGTCACAATCAATGCTTTATTGCCATAGACCATCCGTTTATTCCAAATTATTTGGACTTTACGACAAGAGCCATCTTGACACCGGTAGGAATAAAAAAAACAAATGGGGAACTGCGTTGCCTCGTCACGTTCGGGACCCTGGCTCACAGAGCATAGCAATTAATGGTACAATATTATTTTTCCGATTGATCGCATCAACCACAATGTAAATTCAGTTGTGAAAATCATTCTTACGACGGGCCGTACGATCAATCGCAAAGCATTGTGTGTTTTTTTTTGGCCCTTGTTCACAGAACTAATGTTTTGGTAGAACAAAGAACATGTTTGTGGGATCCTTCTTTTACATACCTAGGAGTATACCTATTCGTTTGGATTAATCTATTTCTCAGCCTTCTGTAGAGCACAGGGGGTTCCGTTCTATGCGTTAAACCAGGAAATGTTTCACAAGACACAAAGATTCAAATGTAACTTGGAATCCCTTTAGAACCGCACTTTAGTTCCCAATTGCTTGCGGTACATATGGCCTTAACACAGTCAACTTCTGCTGAGTTAGAGGAAGTACGCTGTACTGCATTATAAATCAATCAGATTTAATATCATGTGCGCGTCTACCATCAGACCGACTTTCAGTTACACTTCGATCCTTGTGAAACAGTCCTAGGGCGTAAATTCTCCGTTGATGGAACTCTACCGTATTCCCATTTTGAGTCCCGACGCCGAGGCATATTGTCATTCATGGGTTTGGGTGAAGCAAACAAAATATTTGATGTTAAGCACTATAGGTGTAAGAATCGTAGTAAAGAAATCTTTGTGGACGTAAAATGATGCTTTTGAATTGTATTTTGAATTTGTTGTAAGTTGATTTTCAAGACAATGGGATACGTCATGAAGTAGTTCAGATACTGTTAAGGTACTACCGATGACATGCTGTTTTGAATGTTACGTATGTTTATACTGGAATGCCCTCTGAATCCATTGGCTTCACTGCACAATTTCTGGGCACGAACACTACGAATTAAATGTCCAAGGGAAATGTAGGACGCTTGGTCCTATTGTTTGACTAACTGTTGCTGTGTGCCAGGAAGTAGACTCCTCTCCAGTGTTTGTCTTGCAGTTAGGTGTTTCTTGGGCTTTTTGGTAGATATAGTTCTCTACACAGACAAGACGAAAAACGAGGTTCAACGGCTAACGACGAGTCTACTATATTGACGAAATTTTAATAGAGAATTACACACGTGTATATAGTATTTGATAGACTTATAGGTATGTGTTGAATAAGAAAACAAATGTCGGACAGTATAAGGCTTGCGTGATTCTAGCTGCCTCCACAGAAAGGGACCAAATTTACCAATAAACATTTTCTGCCAATGTTTCAAGCGGTAGAACGTGTGAAAGGGGTCGCAAGCTGATTATATGTTCACATTTATGACATATTTTGAATATTCCAGTTTTGTTGTTGGTTGTGATTATTGGTGTGTAAGTAGTGACAGAGCCTTGCAGCCAGATTTGAACAAAATAATTGTCACGATGTCGTGTTTTTTTTAATGTGAATGTCCTTTTGTAGTTAGTCCATGTGTTGCTTGATAGTGCTTTTTACTGTAGTATTTTTTATTCGAATTGATTTTTTCGGTTCCCCGCTTGGCAATATTTTTTTTTCAGTTTCGCTCCTTATGCATTATCTTGTTCTTTTTGATATCGAAACAAGTCAAAACAGTAATTGCCATCGATAGCGTTTATTTAATTGAACATAATTATAGTTTTCATGGTGACTTGCAATCATAGCTGTAATGTCTTGTTGGGGAATGGATCTTTAAACTCATTTAGTCGTTGCATGGCGACAAACCTCACGCATTTCTGCTTTAAATCCAGGGTATTTCCCACTTTGAGGAACAGTAGGAAGCTGACGGAATGTGCCCAACTGCCCGACAATGTTTAACTGCTACCTGAGACCGAATGTAGAGTGGTTTAAATTTTCCTGTCTTGGTTGAAGGTTCACAAAGAACATGAAGAAGGTTTGAAAGACGAGACTTTATCGCCACTAGGAATGCTGACTTATACCTCGTTCCAAATGCCGTGCGATCAGTGGCGGAAATCTCTCCTAAAACGGTAGGGGGACAAGGGGCTGGAAAAATTTGACAAGCAAAAAAAAAACAAAACAAAAAGGTCATTTCGCCCTAAAATACAGGTTTTATTTCGATTTTATATGATGTATTTCTTACCATCATAAAAGACCACAAATAGTAGGGGGGCATTTGATATTGTGTCCCCCCCTTTTTTTAGTAGAGGGGACACGTCCCACCCCCCCCGGGGATTTCTGCCCATGCGTGCGATTGGTTACGGGCGTCACGATTGGCCTTTCGTAAATGATCGCGAAATAGTTTGTGAACCATTCATTTTTTATCTACAATCAATACCATTGCCTCGACTGATGCGATCTGATACGATTATTACGATATCTCCACGATTAAAACCAAGTTTTCAATCGTGGTGCGATTCGTGATCGTGGGAACTAGGTATTAGGCCTACAATATACGGTCAAAGATTAAAGAGTTCAAGAGATCCCTAGCCAGCACCTGCTTTCAATAAAGTGTCCATGCTGCGCGCAAATTGCAATGTTTACTACTTCTTTCAATGTGAATCATTTTATAAATGATTCTAGTTCTGCTGTTCATGCGGCTATCCGGAAGTTTAGGAAGTTTAGCGTATCTTAAGCATGACCAGCGAAATGTTCCTATGGCCTACAGAACATAGAGATTTTCGCCACCATGACGCAAGACTAACTCAAGAACAAAATAAATGTACTGTCTAATGCCTTTTATGACAATGAACAACCAAGAAGTCTTTGTCTAAAATTGGTGAATCAAAACGAGAGTTTCGTCCTGCATGGACTCTGCATTTCTTCGTCAGCTCCGAAACTTAGGACGAAACCGCTGTTCCGGTTTACTAATTTTCCAAACACCTCCCAGCTGTGCTTTGTCATTACCTGGATGTTTTCAGTACATTGACTGTGTCCTGTAATCCGTTCTGCCTCGCGGTTAGAAAACTATGTAATATCATTATGCAGGTCAGGGTAGCCACGTGAATCTCTGCCTTCCTGGATTTCTTCTTAATGTATTTAATGAGTGAGTGGGTGACTGGTGTTCCGCCGCCGGATAGGTGTCCCTGGGCAGGTATCGTTCTTCACTCGGAACCGTATCTGCCGGTTTGCCGCGGTTTGATTTTCTTATCATTTATATCCTATTAACCTTTTTGTTCGATTGTCGATTGTACAGTCACACCAACAAGAACCGACCCCAAACCGATCGGAGCTATGACGTTATTGCCAATGAATTATCATCGATCGATTTGGAATCGGCTTTCTTGTCGTGACTGTGTTTTGTTATTTCATCAGTCTGTCCAAATAATAATTGGCAAGGGTTAATGATGGTTAGGGAACGCCTTCGTAATGGGTTTTTTTTTTGCGGATAAGTCGTGAGAGTGGGTGAGTAATCTTGTTCAAATTCTGTCCTTGGGAGTGACATATGGTTTCTTTTCTTTCTAAATCCTATCAAAGGGGCAGGGCGGTGGTTCGGAGTACATAATGGTCTCTTCAAAATACAAATTTCATAATGGATATTTCTCTTGCTATTAGTCAGAAATAGGACTTATTCTTGCTTCAAATGTAGTCATTATCATAGGCCCATCGACAATAAAATAAATTGGTGAATTCCTAACGGTTTAAATGTCCAGTTGACATTGATTAGTCAAAATACAATTCACTATTTGAACATTTATCTCATTGTCTCTTTTCTTGAGCTTTATGATATTCTTTTATTTTACATAATAATAACAGAGAAAAAAATCATGGTTTATAGTTTCTTACATTCTATCTATGCCAAAGATAAAGTTAAAGATAATTGTTATGATTGTATGTAAGACGAAATTAAGAGTTTTGACACATAGTTGAATTACAGTTATATCATACTACCAATTTCTGGCTGAATTCTGATGGGTCATAAAGCTAAGTGAAACTGGATGGTAACTCAGGTCTGCAGAAAATTGGCAAAGTCAGTGACTAATTAGCAAGTTGTAGGCCCTGTACGATCTGTTCCCTACCGTTATACACCCTACAAAATAAAGTGCTAGGGGTGCCAGCTTGTAGCACTTTGGGTGATACAAACAGCACGCGACATGCTACATTGAGCCCCAAGTGTATGAATGCTGAAAGTCCGTATCCCGAACTTGCAGGCGATATACAAGCTTCAATCTGAATTTGCTGAACTTTAGCACTTTGTGCTTTTTAAGAGTTGGGTATACAGAAGTCTCAACCTCTACCATGGGTACCATGGTCATGTCATGCAACTGGTTCGAAGCAATTAAAAATAACTCTAGTTTTGTGATTGCAACGGTTGGTACCAGTACAATTCACTGGTTCAGTCACTGGTGCATACTCTTGATCTGTCAGTGTCGCTACCCTGTATGTGTAGTGACCACCGCAAACCTTACGATTGGTCTGCGACCCGATTTTGGAATAAAATGTAGTAGAATTTCATGCTAATATGAAGACATGGAATATCTTACTGCGTAGTGTTCTAAATCACCTATATATCTTCATATTATGACTATGCTATTATTCCTATTAGAATAAAGGCGAATCTAGTAATGACGTCATAGCAATCATACGATTGGCTACGATTTTAAACTAATATGGCCTTCACTCCAAAAGGCTTGCAATCATCTGAAATTGTTATATTAATATCTTTTCATTTAATTTGAACCTCAAATAAGAAGATACATTTTATTCACGTTTTCAGAAAATGAGCCGAATGTGATTTGTTCCGAAATCGGATCGTGGACCAGTCGTAAGGTGTGCGGCGGACTGAAAATCCGGCATTACAATCACACCAGCAACGCTGACCCCAGACCAACGGTGGCTATTTCGTTAATTGCCAACGACATACTATCGTTCGGTGTGAAGTCGGTTGCGTTTGTGTGACTGACAGCATTTCGGTATACTTTTGTATGTTGTCCCCACATTACAATGGCTTGCCCCTTCACATCAGGTTATCGCTTCCGGTTTGCCAATCGCGTACAACGCGGCCATTCGAGAAAATAGCACCCTAAGCAGATCCCGTAAAAGGTCAGGTCGGGTTCAGTTTATCCGATGCTTGCTTTGTGACAATCATCAGTCAAACCTTCGTAAATGTTCTGGTCCAATTTACCCGATGTTTTATGAAAATCATAAGCCAAATATAATATATGACCGGTTGAGTAAACTGGTCCCGACCTTTTGGGAATTTAGGGGGGGGGGTGGTCTTGAATCGATGGGTTACGCGATTCCCCGACCAGAGGCAATAAAAGGATGTGATGACACAAGCCCGTTATAGTGTGTATGAGTTTAAGAACGCAAATGACGTGTTTTCAGGGTATCCCGTGTGTTTAGTAGCCTATCCTTGTTGTGACCACCCATTAGTTTTAGATTAGTCTTGCCATCGCCAACTCCTTGTTTTCATTTTGCTTGTGCAATAGCTGCTGTACTTAGGGTTCAAATGATGCTTTAGATTACGGATTCATACGTAGATTTTTTTTCTACAGATGAGACAAATTTTCTATTTGGATGTTTCAGAATGTAGCTTGTGTGTCCATCGAGTTCTATTATTTTCAGATTTTCTTTTTTTCAGGCTGACTGAGGTGATGATTGCATAAGTTCGCATTTTAGAAAATTGAATTGCATCTTGATTTATATAGGCTCACCGCGTCTTGCTGATGTAAATATCGGTGCTTGTTTTCTTCTCTTTTTTTTTGCATTTTTATTGACCCTCCAACCCAAACAATATGAATATGTAAATAAACATTTAAGGCAGCTTGCGAATTGCCCTTTCTATAACCACTGGGTGAAATATTGTTTCGAAGGTCAGTTTGGAAATCATTTTCCCTCCCTCAAATGACGATTTGTGCTTTCCTCCAATAGGCCGACAAATTAGAACGGCCAATACAGGGTATGAGCGATGAATAATTGTAAGGCACACATTACCTTGTTTCTAAGGTAAAATTTATTTGAAAACGGGCCCACAGTGTCGATTTTATGCTAAAAAATGCAGCCCTCCAAAAATAAATGAATGAATAAAGTTGAATAAATCGATAAATATATAAATGAAATAAAATTAAATATGACCTCAAAATCGGTCAATAAAACTGGTCCCCTATCGGCAAGACGCGGGAATCAGTACTGCTTGAATGGAAAGGTGTTTCTTGTGATTTTTTTTTAATCTTACTTTTTAAGCTGGAAATTTTGTCAGCGCTCGTTTAGCTTTACAATGCCGTATTTGTAGCTGTGATGTCTATTGTTACATTAAAAAAATTTGAACAGGAGTCCAGAATTGATTAAAAACAGCACGACACAGAAAGTGACGTGATACGTTTCAAAATTCCGGTTGTCCTCGTATTATTTTGTTATTTTGATTTGATTTGATTTGTTTTCTTCTGCATCCATAACATTCGTATAATACATTTTTCATAACATAATACACATAATATGTTAGCATTTTGGCATGAATCATAAATAAAGAGTACTAAAAAAATAATTCCAGACAAAAATGATTAACTATATGATATTCACAATTTGCAGGAGGATTGTCATCATAAGCAGATTGCTTGAAAAAAATGACAATCCCAAACTTATACTAATTGAATCAATTAATACATATATAAAGCAGAATGGGCATATATTTTCAAATACGAAACATGAATTCATGAAATATTATAGTATGAAGATGAATGTGATAAAGCTGAGGTTGACGGTGATATGATGATGATGTTGATGATGATGATGATGATTTGCTGTCTTGTATTTGAGAATGGTCAGATGCACGGTGGTAAAACGATGCATATAGGCCTATAATAATGACAATAATTGACGGAGATGTTGATTACAGTTGTGGTGATGGTGATGATGGCATTTTTCATATGATTATTTGGAAGAAGAACAATTTTTCTGAAAGTGACTATAGATAGAGAGTGAAATGTATAAGTTTAGTACTTTGCAAGTTGGCTATAGAAGGGAAAGGCGGTGCAAGATGACATTGAGATGACGTCATATTTTTTTATCATTTGACGTATAGCGATGATAAAGAGTGGCATTGACCAGACCTATCTTATTTATACCCTTTCACCCGGGCTTTCACCCTCCCCCAAGAACAAATATGGCGAAAGGGAATTACAAAATAGGAAGTCCGAGCTTGTGCTTCTTGCTCGCATTATTTTGTTTACTGGTGAATATTTACAAATACTGTATAAAACGCTTTAGCTTCTGCGCTTCGCGCGGGGTAATCATTATTTTGATTTCCTCCATTTTGTCCCTTTTTGTGCGTTCACAATCAAGTTTTTTAAAAAAGGTTTAAAATCACAATAGGCATAAAGTCAATTGAATTGGGGCTGATATAGGTACTAGAGACAAGAGAGACGGATCCTTTTCATTTTGATGAAACATCAAAAGCTTCGCGCAGGAAGGGGGAAAATCCCCCTCCCTGCACACACCCTTTAAGTTTTTATTGCTGCAACTTATTTCATCACACTGGAGACACATCATTACACATGTATGAAAAAAAACAGTTATGATTTCACGTAATAATATGAGAAAAAGGAATGTGGGGATGTGACATTATAAGCCCTCCTAATGAACATTCATGACGTGCCTTGGTCTAGTGGTTCTGACTCTCGCATGTCAAACTGGGTCGTGGGTTCAAATCTTAGCCATGGAGTGTTTTCCTTCAGCAAGAAATGTATCCATACTCTGATGCACTCGACCCAGGTGAGGTGAATGGGTACCCGATAGGAAGAATTTCCTTGAATGCTCAAGCGCCCGATCAAGGTAGTCGTGCTAAAGCCGGGGTAATAATAACAGAACTGGTAGAACAGTTTCAGAACTGAAGTGGCTACCCTGGGTAAAAAAATGACGTTATTATTAGTATTATTACGACGTGCAGATAACTTATTTACACAAAACTTTGCTAAACTTTGAAATTCAATATCTTTATTATGCGATTTTGATGACGTTTTCAGCATTTTGCTCTGTGAATTTTACTTTATATTTTAAGATGGATATAAATGTCTTCAGCCTGGAGCATATTTCAAATAATATGTTACTAAATTAGGCCTGGAAGGAAATGGAGTCTTCTTACCAGGTTACTCGAAATAAAAATATGTCATTTAGCCTAGAGCCAGAATAAATTTAACAAAGAAAAATCAAATATTCAAAACGTTCTTATTTTTCTTATATATATAAAGAATACGGATGACAATGATCTAAGAATAAAGACTACACTCTAATTCGAATGATTTACAATAAATCCAGATCGGCTGTGAATAGTGACCAGCCGAATATCAGATTAAGATTTAAACCATTGGGATTTAAACATCACAAAGCTAAAAGTTTTGTATTTAAATAATTTGAAATTGAAAAGTTAATCCTCAAGATTAAAGATAAATCCAAAAGTTGGCTGGTCAACATTCACAGTCGATCTCGATTTAAATCCTTGGCATTTAGAGTGAAATTTAATAGGTTTTTATCATATCTATATATATCTATTTTTGTGGGGGAGGGGCTTCAAGCTACACTCCCCTTTCTTCTAGCAACCTTGTTTTTTTTCATAAAAACTATTACCACAACGCAGAGACTTAACATCAGGGGTGTTAAATATATCAAAAGAACAATATGAGCGGAAGCTTCACTCAATTTGATAAACGCAGAAACGTTTTTTGTCGATAATGGGTGCTTTTGACTTCAGAATATACTGCCAAATCTAATTTCTTAGCTTTTACCCCTTTCTTAAACGCCAAGTCCACCCAAGAAAGCCAAGTAAAGTTGAATCAATAGAGAAAATTCAAGTAGATATAGATTTACTTATTTACCATTCATTCATTCATTTATTCAATTTTTCCAACAAAATTTAGAAGCAATAATTTCAATAAATAAAATATAACATAAGAAAATACAAATGACATAAATATTCAAATAAACCAAATATAAAGAATATGCACCTGATACAGAAGATAATATATATAAAAAATGTTGGAAAAACGGAGTGGTCCACTGAAAAGCAAGGCTTGTAAAGTGTGGACCACTCAAAACGAAAAAAAAGTATAACACTAATAACTATATATCTATACAAAATAGATAATGAAATAAAGATATTAATTATCATAATAAAGGAAATTAAAAGATGAGCAGAGATAAAAGAAAACTAGACATGAACACACACAAAAAACAAAACAAAAATAAAACACAAAACAAAAGTAAAAATAAACAAACATTGCTGCACAAACTGCGAAAACCGAAGAAGGGATAAATGGAGAAAGAGAAAGTCAAAGATAGAAGGAGAGGGAGAGAGAGGGGGGTAGAAGTCTAGTCAATCTGACACCAACACCGAGGGCAACCTGTAAACAGGTAAACAATAAATAAACAAATAAATTCTAGAGGAAAAGGAATCAATGTGAAGTTTTGTAAGATTGTAACAAAATAATTTTTAATTTTCTTTTAAATGAATTAAGAGAAGGGGAAAACTGGATATCAGGGTGAAGAGAGTTCCAAAATTTTGGGCCCCTATATATAAATGTATTTTGGGCGAACAGTGTTCTGAGCATGGGCAAATGAAGGTCGTCGCGACCTCTAGTAGGGTAATTGTGTGAGTTTTTTTAAGAACATGTCATGAAATATAAAAGGAAGCACATTATTATTGTATTAGTACATGAATTGGCCAAGCTGGAGTAGGTAAAGATCACTGATCTTCAAAATTTTGTTTTCGAAAAAAATAGGATCAGTGTGGGAACGTACGTGAGAAGAAAAAACAATTCGAAGTGCTTTCTTTTGCAGCAATAAAATCATGTTAAGTAAAGTTTGATGTGTGTTTCCCCATATAAGCAGACCGTAGTGAAGATATGGTAATACTAAAGAAGAGTAGAGTGTGAGTAAGGAAGTTGACGGGAGGAACATTCTTAATTTATTCATAACACCAATATTACGAGAAATTGTTTTGCAAATACAGTAACTGTCAATATGACACTTCCAAGAAAGCTTATTATCTACAGTGACACATTCGATACACATTCTAATTGAAAGTTATCAAACTTAATACTATTAGGAAATAAAGTTAAGGTGTTACCATACAACATGTATTTTGATTTTCAATATTAAGAGAAAGTTTGTTACTTCTAATCCATTCGAGTACTTTAGACAGTTCTTGATTGAGTGTTTGAACAAGAGTATGTGGGTCTTTATCAGAAAAAAATAAATTGGTGTCATCAGCAAAGATTATGAAAGACAAAATTTCAGATGATCTGCAAAAATCGTTAATATATATTATGAAAAAAAGAGGTCCCAAAAGGCTTCCTTGTGGCACACCGCAATTAATGTTACATAAGTTGGAAGAATGGTCGTTCAGTGAAACAAATTGTTTTCGATTGGAAAGGTAATTCCTAAACCACTCCAAGGCCTTGCCACGTACGCCATAATGAAAAAGTTTGCTAAGTAATATTTCGTGGTTGATTGTATCAAAGGCCTTGGAGAAGTCTAGGAATATACCAACCATATGAGAAGATTTATCTAAGGCATGAGCTACCATGAGCTACCATGTTTACGTTCAGCAGAATAAAATATAATCGGAACAACAATACATATTCAAAATGATGCAAGCTGTTTAATGACATTTGATTACAAATGTACGTTGAAGATAAATTAATTAAACGGAGTAACTTGCCAAGAAAAACAAAGCTTGTATAAAAGGCAAGTGCCTAAAGGTAGTTTCAATACTTATTAACAATAATGGAGACAGACGAAGACGAGCTTAAAACAAGGAGTAATCTACAAATTACCAAAATAAAGCGAATACATAAGCGACTACAAAAACAAGAGAAAGTAATTTAAATAATAATTACAACAATAACAATAATAATAATAAAAATGATGATAAATCAAACATAGTAATTATAAGATTATAATAAAGAGGGAAAAGAGGCAAATGAAAGAGGAACATGGCAGATGCACAGGTCATAGGCAAGGCCATATAATTAGGGACACTAATTAGAATTAACAAATTTATTAATAGTTAAATGAGACATTTTAATACGTTTAGTTTTGGTTATACATTAGCTTGACTTGTTGGTATAAGCATATTGCTAAAAGTTTCATCAAAATCGAATGTAAAATAAAAATGTGATATTACATGCGCTGGTATTTCTCACAGAAAATTATATGCACAACTCATTGATATGCAAAAGAGGGAGTCAATGATGTCACCTACAATTCGCTTACCATGCATTGTGTTGTCAAATTATATAATATTTCAATTTTTAGATTATATAATATTTCAATTTTCACATTATATAATATTTCAATTTTCAGATTATATAATATTTTAATTTTTAGATTATATAATATTTCAATTTTTTAGATTATATAATATTTCAAATTTCAGATTATATAATATTTCAATTTTCAGATTACACAATATATCAATTTTCTGATTATATAATATTTCAATTTTCAGATTATATAATATTTCAATTTTCAGATTATATAATATTTCAATTTTCAGATTATATAATATTTCAATTTTTAGATTATATAATATTTCAATTTTCAGATTATATAATATTTCAATTTTCAGATTATATAATATTTCAATTTTCAGATTATATAATATTTCAATTTTCAGATTATATAATATTTCAATTTTCAGATTATATAATATTTCAATTTTCAGATTATATAATATTTCAATTTTCAGATGGTATAGTATTTCAATTTTAAGATTATATAATATTTCATTTTTTTAGATTATATAATATTTCAATTTTCAGATTATATAATATTTCAATTTTCAGATTATATAATATTTCAATTTTCAGATTATATAATATTTCAATTTTCAGATTATATAATATTTCCATTTCAATTTCAATTTTTACAGATTTGGCAAAGGATCCTTGGTGATTGAATAATAAAACGTTAAAACAATGGTAATTCCACTTAATCGGGAAGGAGAAAATTAAAATGAAATAAGATATAATAGAGGAGTGAGTGTGTGCTGTCACCATGCAGTCTCCTCATCATGCTCATTTGCATACTGGCCAGGCAGGTAACTATTTTGTGAAATTAAGCGAAACCATGCAATTTTTTTTGAAATGTCATAACCTTATTTCATATCCAATTTTGAAAAAAATTTCATTGTTATGGTTGTTTGATTTTTCTCTTTTTATTCAAAATGGGTAATTAAAAGGACTTGCTATTTGAGATGTAATGAGGACGGGGGGGGGGCATGATGCCCCCTTCTGATCTCGGCCGCCGTTCTAGCGATTGCGTCGAAATATTATGGCACGCACATTCTTTACGACCACATTAAGATACAAGCCAGTACAAAAAAAATCCGAAAATATATTCATTTTTTTATTTATCATGAATAAAATAGGCAAACTTATTGGTGGAAAGATTATTTGCTTATTTAACATCCAACTTCACTTCTAATTTTCATTTTCCCCCCAAGATGCCACTCTTGTAATCTTATATAAAAGTTCCGACAAAGACAAATTACGAAAGCAAAATTTTTCCTTGTATATTTCTATATTTTTAGATTTTATGTTTTACTTGTTTGTTTTTTCATCTTTGGTTTTTCATTATTTTTTTCAATGAAAATTGTAACAGACCATTTAACAACTAAATCAAACCCTGAATTAACCAAGCAGGCAAATTAGAATGAAAATAACTACCCTTTTATGAATTTCATCTCCCGTCAGCATGATTGTCTGATAAAAAGTCACGTGGCGTAGCGACACATACCCGTACGTCACAGTTTTTTTTTATTGATGCAGTTGCCATGCAAACAATTTTATTCTTGGAGTACAAAATGTGAATGAACATAATTCCTAGCATAAAATACAAAATTAAGTGGTGAAAATGACCTCATCATTTTTTTCCCCATCCTCATAACTATTTATCAGCAACAGTGTTGATTGATTGATTGATTGATTGAACGATTGATTGATTCATTGATTGATTGATTGATTGATTGATTGATAGGCATAGGTGCCACGGCCGGGGATCGAACCCCACACATTCCATGTATAGCCTTGCGCCTTAGACTACGCGGCCAAGGCAAAAAATGATCGATGGAATCGATCGCATGATTGATTTATTAATGATTGATTGATTGATTTATTGATTGATCGGTCGGTCGGTCGGTTGATTGGTTGATTGATTGATTGATTGATCGATCGATCGATCGAATCGATCGCATGATTGATTTATTAATGATTAATTAATTGATTGATTGATTGATTAATTGATTGATTGATTGATTGATTGATCAAACTATACATTAATACTAATAATAATAATATATGTGATATGTGATTTGTAATGCGCCAAATCCACTCGGCAGATTGCCCAAGGCGCAGTGAAAGAAGAAAGAAAGAACGAAAGAGAACAGGTACAAAATAATATAATAGTAATAAATTCAAAAACAATAGAATAGACGAGTCTTAAGCCAGGGGGGGGGGGGCACTTCCATTCACGAGTGGATACCATGCGCGACCAAGGGGTCTCGAAAAGCATGCACCCTAAACATCTAATTTCCATATTCTGAAAATGAACCTCTTAACAAGTATTGACGTGTGAAACCCTACCCTTAACAAGTATTGGAACAAAAACGATACTCTTGGCAAATATTCCCTGAAATGAACCCCTAAACAAGTACAGGAATGTTTTATTGTTACTGTTCCTTCGGTCGTCGGCTTTACCTTATTTGGTTTAGTACGACCCCACTTCTACCATGTCTACACCTCGCGCAAATCGGACTCTAAACACGAAGTGTTGGGGCAAAAATGACATCCTTTATAAAACATTTTAATTTTGTTTTATCATCCCCGCAAATAAGACCCTAAACACGTAATTTTCCTAGCGAAATAGATACCTTTTTTCATTATTTTTGTGTTTTTGGAACCCTTATCACGTTACGTACGTAACGTGCCCTATCGTGAAAAAGACATCCTTTTTACGTGTTTTTTTTTTGCCGCGCATGGTATCCACTCGTCAATGTAAGTGGCCCCTCCGGGGTCTTAAGGTAACGTTTAAACGTATCAATGGACGTGCATTCACGGATTGTCAGGGGAAGATCATTCCATAGAACTGGGCCAGCGTGAGCAAAAGCCCGAACCCCCAATGTCTTAACGGATTTAGGAATAACTAGGGAACCAGAGTTTGATGAACGTAGGGTCCTGACTGGAGTGTATTTGCTGATTAGATTAATATTGTACTGTGGAGCAGAGCCGTTAATTACATGGAATACAAGGAGAAGGATTTTGAAGATGATGCGATCGTTGACCTAAAACCAATGAAGAGATTTCAGAACGGGTGTGATATGAACGTGTTTTTTAGATAGGGTGACCAAACGTGCTGCAGCGTTCTGGAGCTTTTGGAGTTTAGACAACTGGGTGTTGGGTAAATTGTAAAGTAAGGCATTCCCGAAGTCAAGTCGTAAAGAGATCAGAGCATGAACCAATTTTTCAGTAGCAGATTATTTTCTGATGAACCCAATATTGCGGAGCTGATGCCTTACAGACCTACAAATGTTGGTTATTTGATTTGACATAGACATTCCATAATCTAACATGACACCTAGGTTACGACACGTCAGGGACACATTAATGGTACATCCCGAAATAGAGACGGATGACAACTTGACCTTACTAAGTTGAGCCCTTGAACCAAATAGAAGGAACTCAGTTTTGGAGGGATTCAATTTCATGAATGACTATCCAGCCAGGAGTGAATGTCAGCTAAACAATTCTCAATTAAGAAGGGCAATTGCATTTGTTGCATCAGCCTGGTTAGGTTTGAAGGAGAGATAGAGTTGGATGTCATCGGCATAGATATGATAATTGATATTATGGCGTTGTAAGATATGTCCCAAACTAATCAAGTAAATCGAAAACAAAGTGGGTCCGCCCACAGAACCCTGCGGTACACTGTGAGAGAGAGGCATACTAGATTTGCAGTCATTAATACAGACAATCTGCGAGTGACAGGAAAGATATGACTGAAACCATTCATATGCCTGACCCCTAACACCAAATGAACTGAGTGTATTAAGTAGAACAGTATGATTGACGGTATCGAAAGCGGAAGACAAGTCGAGTAAGAATATGGCTGATATATTTCCTTTTTCATAAGCAATGAAATCAGTAGGCTTGAGCAAGATAACCAACGAAAGCTCAAAAACTTGTTTCCTGCTGTAGGGTCCTCGATCTGGAAATGACCAAACTCTTATTCACTCTAAAAACAAATCAGTAAAAAATGACTAGTTAATAGGGTCAGCTGGGTGCAACTGTTATTCTAGTCATATTTGACTATTTTCTAGACATATTTTACTAGAACAGAGTTAATTCTGACTAGAATATATGTCAGAAATGTGAATATCAGTGATTGCCATATCAGTTGCTCCCAGCTGACTACTAGCTGGTCTAGTCAATTTGACTATGTTTGATTGCATCCAAATGAGTATTAGGGATGGGGGCTCAGTGTCTTGGCTTCCAATTGCAGGGATACACCACAGCACTGGCGTATAGATGGGCTTCGGGGGGGGGGGGGCATGTCCCTCTCCCTCAAAAAAGTTCAACGACCAAGAAAAAATACAGAAAGGGGGACTGATTATGTAGTATTCTAAATGTGTTATAAACATGTATCACAAACTTGGCTTTCATATTATTTTTTTAATAGAGATTTTGCCCCATACACCATGCTCGGTCCCACAAAAATGTATCATTAAGTCACTGCTCCTCAGGGAGTGGAGATCGTACATAATTATACACGCTATATGCAGGCAATTAATTCAGAATCAAATGACTGGGATCATTATCGAATCGAGTTGCTTTTCCGATGTGATCGAAGACAAAAATAAAAGTAACAATTTTACTTTATACTTAAAAAGCATCAGTCGTTATGTCCATGTCATTAATATTGGTCTGTTGATCATGGGCGGAAATTCCAGGGGGGCAGGCCGGGGGACGCGTCCCCCTAACCCAAATAGTAGGGAGGGCATAATATCAAATGTCCCCCTACTATTTTTGGTCTTTTATGGAAAAAAATACATCATTGAAAATCGAAATAAAACCTGTATTTTTGACGAGATAACCTTACCTTTTGGTTGATAACTTTTTTTTCTTTTGGCTTGTCATATTTATTTTGGTCGAAATGACCTTGGTCCCGGCCCCTACCTTTGCTTGGGGAGAGATTTCCGCCCTTGTGTTGATCATTATTTTCTTACACTTCTTATATCGGCTTATTTTCAACGTTGCCGATATTATGCTTGAACCCCCCCCCCCCAAAAAAAAAAAAAACAGAAGAAACCTCTCAGACCAGTTGATGTAATAACAAGAATGCGTATATACGTAAACACCTGTAAAGGTCAGGGGCAGATGCAGCCTTCGCCAATAAGGGGGAGGGCCTGGAATTTTTTTTTCAGCCACATTTTCCCTGATCGGCCGTTCGAAATTTATTTTTGTTTGTTTCTTTGAAGGGGTACTCCTAATAATAGTCACTTCTAAGCTTTCAATCTTATAAATCAACATAAATAATAATTTCATTATAGCCTTATCTATGTGTGAGCTATTTTTTTTTTTCGTCCTAAATTTAAACATTCTCTTCAACTATGTTTGTGATCCTAAAGGATATATGTATCCAACTAAATAATTACTGCGATATATAGCGCGAAGCGCGAACTGAAAAAATGAAATTTTGACCCCAAAATGGGACTTTATTCATGTTTTTTAAATCATGAAAAGGATGAGTAGTTTGAAATCTTCTGAAACTACGGATATATAGGCTCCTATGATTTAAATAGAGATGAATTAAGAAGCTGCGTATCTGAATAAACATGCGCGCATGTGTTTCAAATTTCGACCTAGAATCTGGGCATTCTAAATGCCTTTATTATCAATAAAGCGAGCGCGAGCTTAAAATGATATTTCGATCTGAAAAAAGTGTCAATTTATAAGGTCAGTATTTCAAGCACTTTGTCATTGTGAGGTGGATATGGATCACACTTAAAAAAGCACTGACATTTTCCATTATCATTACCTTTTTGAGTTTAGACATTAGTTAATATTATCAGACCGTAAAACAAATTTTTACAAATAAGCCTATACTTTTTGTAATTTGTAAAATAATCAAAACAAATAATGAAAGTTTGATTTCCGAGCTGATCTACGCTTTGTATTATGACTTTAAAATTTGATATTTATAAGCTCCATATTGAGCAAGATATGTAGGGCCTAAATCACCTAAAATAGGCAATGCGAGCGCGAAGCGCGAGCGAAAATTTTATATTGTTACGTGAAAGAATTAGGCATGCCAAATAATTTTTGAATAATATCCCAAGTCTTCCTCTCATCTTATTTTATTCACTCGTCTTCTTCCTCTTATATTGTATGTTTCCCCAATGGATCCGCCTATGATAATAATGATAATAATGATAAAAACATATAGGGCCTAGGCCTATGTATAGCGAGGTTATAACTCAAATCCAAAATGATGATCATAGCTCAGTGCGCGCGCGATCCGTGGTTTTTTTCTTAAATTCTTGCTGCAAATTGCGCGCGGCGCGCGCGGAGTACGAGTGCACACGAATTTCGATATGCATGTCGATTGAAGACGAATCCCGCCATCACTTTCAATTCTTACTTTTGTTACAGCTTCTTTGACTCTTTGTTGATTTAAGCTCTTGAAAGAAAAGTGTCAGAATGTCAAACTGTGAGAAAGAAGTAATCCGTATCGGGAAGCAAATCGACAAAATTGTCTCAAAAGGCTCGGTAAGTAGTAAAGAAGTTATCCCCTTTCTACTCGTTGTCCCGTGTACTCACATCTGTGTCGTGTTGAAAAAAAAAACTCTGACACGGAAATTCTGATTAAAGCCAAAAGGAAACTGTTGACGTGATATCTGTGCTCTTGAAATAGGATTATTATTTTAGAAATGAATTTCAATAAAAGCCTTGGCCTTATCCTTAGTTATCATCATCCAACTTCACACTGGGCCTGGGGACAAACTTGACACACACCTCAATATCAGCAATCCGAATGAATGGAAGATTTTCAAAAATCAAAAGAAATCTAGGTTATTTAGTATTGTCGTGATGCGATGACAATAACAACTGACTCGGACAATTTTTCAAACGAAAAAAATAGTCTTTATCTTTTCTCTCTTGGTGGGCTGTGGCTGTATATTCTTTTAAGTTGAAAGAATGATAAAATAGTAGGCCTAGGCCTAAAAATAAAATAATAAAGCAAAATTAATCACACTGAAAACGCTATTTAACTGTGCAATTACTCGTAATCTGAGTCCTGTTCCCGCGCTGAGACTGCCAATCTTTTAAAGGAGGTGACTCAAGATAACGAGTGATATGCTATGTCTATTCATTATCCAGGCCAAGTCCCCTCTTAAAACTTGGGAAATTGGCAGACTCAACAGGGGAATGGGACTCTGATCACCAGTCATGAGGGGTACAAAAATTAGACAGTCAAAAGGTGTTTTAATGAGATTTTCATTTGTTTTAATGATTCTTATTATTGGAAATATCCATTTATCATCTCTAGGAAACTGAAGGTGGCAGAGTGGTTTTGAAGAGGAGGGAAATGAGGGGTATATGTAGATGAATATCAACGGGTTAATTGCCATTTTGTATTTTTGGGAGAGGGGACTTTGGTCACGAGTAATAGTACTCCTAGTTATCCAAGATGAATATGAACAGGTTAATTGCCGTTTTACGGGGAGGGGGGATTGATCACGAGGAGTAATTAGACAGTTACATTTTTAAATGAGGGGTAGATGAATATTAACTAGTTAATTGCCGTTTTATTTGGAGGGGGGATTTGCATCATGGGGAGTAGTTTATAGAGTTTTAATGCAATTTTATTGTTTCTAATAATTCGTATTGAAAATGAGAAACTGTCAAAGTGACAGTGATTTTGGAGAGGAGGGATACATGATCAATGGGTTACTTCGGATCTAGGGGAATTGGAATCACTAGAAGTAATTATACAGATATTGATCTTTTTACCCGACGAAAAAATAGGCTGTTAAAAAGAGGGAGATGCAATTTGATTTATTTAGTAAAAATTTGATAGACAAAATATAAAGTATAATTGTGAGAAACATATGAAAAGAGATTTATTTAGCATAAAAAGTATAGTAGACGACAAAATAAAGGCATAAGGGCTGAAAAGAAGTGGATACAATTCTGATTTATTTAGTAAAATGTGAGTCGACAAAATAAAGCAATGGAGACTGAAGAGGGATAAGCCAAATGCAATTTTGATTTATTTAGTAAAAACGTACTAGACGAAATAAAGCAAAATTTTAATAGTCAGAAACATGAAAGAGACAATCCTAATTTATTTACTATTAAAAGTACTACATGTAGTTAACGAAATAAAGCAATAGGGACTGAAAAAGAAGTAGATGCAATTCTGATTTATTTTGTGAATTAGGAATTGACAAAATAAAGCAATAGACACTGAAGCGGGATAAGGCCTGACTGTTAGGTGCAAGTTTGATTTATTTAGTAAAAACCTAATAGACGAAATAAAACAAAATATTTATTGTGAGAAACATGAAAAGGTGAATATAATCCTATATGAAAAGTACTAATTTAAAAAAAAAAGCAATGGTACTGAAAAGAAGTAGATGCATTCTGATTTATTTAGTAGACCTGATGACAAGGATGAGAAATATAGCTGCCATCCAAGAAGCATGTCTTCACCTTCATACTTATGACCATCATGAGAAAGTTGGCTCACACCAGTCTGGCCTGTTTCTGAACCAAAATTTCTGACTCGATTTCAGAGATGAGGTCATTTCTCAGTTGAGCTCTAGATTGCTGGAGGCTTCTAATGATTTACATGTATGGCGGCCATATGATCATTCCTGGTATGGTCTTTATCATCTTGGCAAGATAGTAGCCAAGACTTTCTAGCCTCCTTTGTGATATCGTAAGCTGTGCTGACAGCAGCATTCCACTCAGGTTTGCCTTTCCCCAGATGGAAAGGAGTGTGGTAATTCCGTTGAATATGACATCATGGATTCAGCAAGAGGAAGGAGCGGGTTTTCAGGATCTTGAAGATGGACATCATTCAAGTCACGGATGCTACAAAAGAACTTGGCTGCATCTCTTTCCATGGGAATTGTGTAGGATGTCCCGATGGAGTCTTGACTGACACTGCCACTTACCGGTATTACCCTGAGTCTTTTCAAAGTAATCTTGGTTTCAGATTGAGGAGCAGGACTGGTGCTGAATGCTGCATCATGAGACCGAGTTTTCAAGACTAGCAGGTGATCTGAGGCGTTAGTTGGATCATCTCTCATTTTTTTAACATTACTGAAGAGGTGCTTGTCTCTTGAGGGGACAAGAAATGAGTCTAGACATGACATATGCCTCCCATGATCAATGTTGCAAATGGTGATTCTCGAATTGGCTCCGATTGTGATTGCGCAGTGCTTTCGAGACCGGATCGTAATACGAAAACTTGTTTCCTTAGTATAAATGTGGATTAAATCTGCAATTTTGGAAGTGAATTCCCCTGAGCTTTTTCCCGAACTGAGCCTGTATAGATCTACATGTAGATCTAGTGTGGGGATATCACTCGTGTCAAGGTGAATACATTTGATTAAGTGAGTGTTGCTGTTATGTGCCACGAATGATTGTTAGGCCAAAATTATTTACGGTACCTTTTCCACGTCAACACTGTCAATGTCGGGATTAATTTTTTAGCGACATGACCACTACATGTAGTTTCTACTCCCGGCCCAAATTCCTATCATGAATCCAGCCCTAAAATGTGTAAATGGCTGAAGTGAAAGTCTAATTTGCTTTAACGTTTAGTTTGGACTTAGTGAATCTTGTTTTTTTTTAAACTATGTATTTTTGGAAAGATTAAAAAAAGAGCATTTAGAATGCGGGATCCACTCACCACTGCACTGCACTGTTTACTCCATCACCTGTAATTGAACTGATTTCAGACTGTCGCATATGCAATCAACTATGGTGTCGTCAAAAATATTAAAATTTAAGAGGAAAAACTTTTTATCTAATCTATTTCTTTTTCCGAATGAACAGACAGAATTATTTTTAAATAATAGATGATGTTAATTGATTTTCTAGATCACTCAACTGCCTCTTCATTTAAAAAATCAATGTTTTTAATATAGTTTTAAAAAGTTTTTCCCTTTAAATTTTAATGTTTCTGACAACATTGTGATTGCGATTGTCTGCTAAAATCAGCTCAATTAAAGCTGACAGAGTAGGCCTTAACAGTGCAGTGCAGTGGTGAGTGGAATCCCGTCTTGTAAATGTAAATCCTTTTTGTCTCACCTGCATAGCAGAGTGAGACTACATGTATAGGCGCCGCTTTTCCGACGGCGGCGGCGTCAACATCAAATCTTAACCTAAGGTTAAGTTTTTGAAATGACATCATAACTTAGAAAGTGTATGGACCTAGTTCATGAAAGTGGCCACAAGGTTAATCAAGTATTACTGAACATCCTATTAGAGTTTCATGTCACCTGACCAAGGTCAAAGGTCAATAGTCAGCACTGCTGCTATGTTGAATCGCGTGATGCAGGTGAGACGGCCAGAGGCATACCACTTGTTTGTTTAAAATGATTATTCCCCAAATGATTATTTTTTGAAGAAATATAAATTCACCAAACTAAAAAGAATTAGATTATCAGCCATTTACACATTTCAGGGCTGGATTAATTATAGGAAAAAGGGGGGGGGGTTAAGGTTTTATTTTCATCCCATCCTGTGACATCATACAATCCAACCTCTCTTATCCGCCCTCCCCTTATCAGGATCTCTCTATTATCCGGACGCACACTTGCCGCGATTTTTGTTTTTTTCTTAAATCTAGTATGAGGGGAAATTAGATTTTGAATCTAAAACAGGGCTCGACATTAGCAGTGGCCCGGGGCAACCTAAATTGAGAGTCGGGCCACCAAATTTCTGTAAAAGCTCTCACTTGGTGGCCCGGTCGGGCTACCAATATTTTGATAAATTCTAATGTTCTCTATTGTTTTAGGGCCACCAAATTTGCTTTGCGGGCCACCAAAAATATGAAACTGATAATTTTGGTGAAGCGATCAGGCCACTAAGCAAAACAGTTAGTGTGGAGCATTGTCTAAAATGAAAAATTCCTATGCAATTGACTTTGATCACATACATTTTCAAGTTTAGTCTACAACCACATTATCTTTTTATGAAAATATCTTTACCCATATCACAGAAAGAATGTATATAGACAGGATACTTTCCCAGTAGATCGAGGACAGCGCAAACATTTCATCACATTCATTTTTTTCTTTTGCAGGGCGAAAACAACATGTCTCGCCAGCTAGCGCTAGGACTCGATATTCACTGCGCCAACTATCATTTTTTCAGCTAAAACAGCCTAACAATGGCTGACTTTGCGAAGCTGCGATGCCCGGCGCGATGATCAAATTTTTAAACTTACTTTCATCGAGTCATTCTCTTTCTTTCGAGGTATGTCCGTTGTATCATTCCTAAATTATTTCAGCAGGTAAATTATCCAAGAATTTTCGCATCCAATCGATTTAATTTCCGCAAAAAAAAAACGCCTATAATTTGCACTGACACTGCAGTGAAGACTGTCTGTACACCCACTACAGTAGATTACCTGTTGCTACCATTGGGGAGGCGCAGCTGCGTGTATTTAATATTCGGTCTACCAGATCCGGATAAATCCTCTATCCGGTTTGGTACTGGTCCCAACGTGCCTGGATAAGAAAGGTCGGACTGTATAGGCAAAATCCCTGGCTATTGTTGATGACAATGTTATTGCATTGCCATTGGCTTTGCCTTTTTCTATCATTGAATCTTGTGATTTTCAATCTTTCATATGAAACATTATCCATATTAAGACAAATGAGTCACAATATACTGGAGGTGACTGATGCCAACTCTTAGCTGCGAATGCACAGCTTGTAACGAGTCATGAGTGTATAAAAAAAGAACTTGAAAAGGACAATAGACCTTGGACCTGACCACTCTATGGGGCATTGGGACCTTGATAAGGTTGAGAAAAGCTGCCAGAACAGTCAGACCTTCAAGCACCATTGACAATCCACAGATATTTAATCAAAATTTTTACCTTAGATATAGTTTATGATTACTAAACTGCAATAAAAAGGACTGATTTCACTAAGAAAAGTTCATAACTAAAAGAAAAAAAAATAAAGTCAGTAGACAGTTGACCCTGCGACAAACCTTGACGCCATTATTGAGTGCATTTGTGTGTTAACATGGGTACCAAAGCAGCACATATGCACAAATGCTCTATTACAGTTTATGAGGTCAATACTGTTATGTTTTGACCTCATTAGTATAGGAATGGATCTGACTAGAAATACTGAAGACTTAAATAGGACTGGGTCAGGGTAGAAGAAAACCTTCCATACAAAGTAGGGACTAATTTGTACATTGTGATTTGGCCGTGAACCAGAATAGCCTGGTGGTTAAGTTTCTGCCCGGAAAGCAGTAGATGGCAGGTTCAAATCCCACTGGTTCCAATTTTGTCTGACTTACAATTTTCATTACAGATCGAGCATGTGATCTTAAACACATAGGAGTAATGCAGAAATTTGTGTACAAATTATAATTTCCTCATATTACAGCCTCTTTATTTAATATCTATTGTCCATGGTGGACTGCATTTGCATATTAATGAGTGAGAAAGAAGAGGAGGGTATTAGAATTCCAGTTCATTGTGATTTAAACGTGAACCAGAATAGCCTGGTGGTTAAGTCGCTGCCCAGAAAGCGGTAGATGGCAGGTTTGAATCCCACTGGTTCCAATTTTTTCTGACTTATGATTTTCATTACAGATCGAGCACGCGATCTTAAACACATAGGAGTAATGCTAAAAATTTGTGTACAAATTATAATTTCCTCATATTACAGCCTCTTTATTTAATATCTATTGTCCATGGTGGACTGCATTTGCATATTAATGAGTGAGAAAGAAGAGGAGGGTATTAGAATTCCAGTTCATTGTGATTTAAACGTGAACCAGAATAGCCTGGTGGTTAAGTCGCTGCCCAGAAAGCGGTAGATGGCAGGTTTGAATCCCACTGGTTCCAATTTTTTCTGACTTATGATTTTCATTACAGATCGAGCACGCGATCTTAAACACATAGGAGTAATGCTAAAAATTTGTGTACGAATTATAATTTCCTCTTATTAAAGCCTCTTTATTTACTACATGTACAGTACAGACTACATACAGTGTACCAAAGGAGAAAAAAAACTCTAGGTAAACTTATGCGCAATATGTCAAATGAAAAAGTTGATTGTCAATCAACCCACACTGATACATGTAGGAGGCGAATCCCTCAACCCAGGGACCTAACGCATGAAATAATTTCGTAATAAACGCTATAATGACATTCCTTGTCTGATATTAGGAATGGGCTATGCATGGGTCAAAAATACTTATTTTGTCATTTCAATATGACAACAGTTTTTTTTTTATTCATTGTAATGTATCTCAACATGAAATGACAATATTTTTTGTCTTGGGTCCGAGAAAAAAAAAAATCCAAAATGGCCGCCCAACCCCCCCCAAGAAAATCGCAGTTTTGGCCACAACTTCTTTATTTAGTGGTCAATTTCTCTGGTTTTGGTGTCTATTCACATTTCACACTTTTTTCGTGGACCCAAGACAAAAAATATTGTCATTTCATGTTGAGATAAGGTAAAAGGAACACAAAAAAACTGTTGCCACAGTAAAACAAAAAAATCACCCATTTATAGCCCACTCCTGCTTATATCTTTCAATTTTTCACCTAAACAAATCTGAACATTATCAAGGTTGGACTCGCTCAAGCGTTCCTTGGCTGGCTTCATTCTCTCTCCTTGGACCCGGTGTAGAAAGAGTTGTGTTTAAAATCCCAAAGACATGTACATATCATTGTTTGAAAGCCAAGTTGCATTTAATCTTTGGAGTTGTATTTGATCGTGACTCTTTGAGCAACAGGCCCTTGACCGTGTAGACTGATGTGTTTTGTTTTTATTTATTTTGTTCAGGAGTCCGAGGATCCGTTGCAGTTACTGAAAGAACTCAGATCATTGAACAACACCATCACTCTGGAGGTTCTTCAGGTACGTCTACATAGTTTTTTTTTATAATAAAAACATCAAAGAAAATACAAACCAGCAGCCAGGAATTGAAGAAATGTTCAATTACAGTTACTTTTCAATTAAATTACTTTTTTCAATTACAATTACTCGTGTCAATTACAATTTCAATTACTTTCTATAAAAGTCATAAATGAAATCATTTTGTATTCGTTATGTACAAGCACCACCTATTTCAACATAATTCTTTTAAAAAGTTATAGAGAAACTGACAAGATGAAGCTTTATGTAAAACAGCAAGGATTCTGCTTATTACACTCTTTGATGGTGAAGCAGTTGACATGATAAAGGTCATGAAATTAAATCATAAATAAGTTTATTCTAATAATAATAATAATAATAAAGGTATATTTACCCAGGGTAGCCACTTCAGTTCCGAAAACTGTTCTCCCAGCGGGCCCTGCTATTATTACCCGGCTAAGCTAGGCTACCTTCTCGGTGCACACAGCTTTTTGAGGAATTACTTCCTGCCGGTACCCATTTACCTCACCTGGGTCGAGTGCAGCACAATGTGGATAAATTTCTTGCTGAAGGAAATTACGCCATGGCTGGGATTCGAACCCACGACCCTCTGTTTCAAAGTCCGAAGACTAATCCACTGGGCCACAACGCTCCATAAACTCCATTCTAAAGTAATTGAATGTAATTGGCAGTGATTGAAGTCAGTTACAATTACAATTACTTTCCCTTTCAAATTTTGAAATATAATTACAATTACTCAAAAAATGTAATTAATTATATAATTTATCAATTACCTTGTAATTAAGCCCAACCCTGCCAACAGCCTTGTTTACCACCACCTCCCGACTGATTTAACAAGGAAGTTTTTTTGCAATAAACCAAAGTAAATGGGAATCTAAAAAAAAATAATTAAAAGTTGGCAGCTCTGACGGTAATTGCTTCTGAAACTCGCTCCCCCTTTGCCTCTGCAGAAAACCCGGATCGGGATGGCAGTCAACAACCTGAGGAAGCAAAGTGACCAGGAAGAGGTCATTAACCTTGCTAAGGTTCTCATCAAAGGCTGGAAAAAACTCCTACCTCAGCCAGGTGTGTACAATATTTTCGGTATGAGGGAGTGGGCAGGGCAGGACGGGTCATAGGCCCGTATTCTGAAGTCAGGTTTAACTTACACTCAGGTTTAAAGTTGTTGTTTGAGTATGGGAAGCCAAAAGTATCAGGATTTTTTATTTAGTTAAACGTTTCTTATGTTTGCTGTGCTCTTTCCTGAGTCATCGATGGTGAAGACAATAATCTATTCATACTTCCCAGACAATTATGAATGATTTGGGGGCCAAATGAGCTGAAATACATGTATGATATCTCTACCGTTAGTATGTATGTAACAATTGGCTATTCATACTTAAACCACAACTTTAAACCTGCTATCAGAATATGGGCCATAAAGTTTAATAGTTACATGTGGTTTTCTGAACAACTCAATCGGATACATGTTCTATTGTTGGAAAAGAATTCCTACTTCTAGCTTTGTACAGTATTGTTTGTAGGATGGGGGAATGGATGGTTTGGGGTTGGGTTCATAAAGTTAGTTACATGTAGTTTTCTACAGAACAACTGTTTCTGTTTGTGGTAACTCCCGTAGGAACTCGGCAGGACAGCATTTTGCTGGTAAATGCCAAGCTGGTATATAACCAATTACCTATGAAATATTTTACGTCTAGGTTAATCAGTCATAGTGGCTGACGTTATAGACTACAGATATCACTCTTGGGCCTTTTTATCAAAGTGGAGACAATGGCAGAGTTGGAATTCGAACTCACAACCTTGTGATTATGAGTCCATTGCTCTAAACACTGGACCATCAATCAGATACATGTTCTATGGTTGGAAAAGAATTTCTACCTCAACAGTGTTTTTAGAGTATTGTTTGTGTGAAGGGGGAATGGGCGGGGCGGGGTTCATAAAGTTAGTAAGCGACTTTCTGAACAACTCAATCAGATACATGTTCTATTGTTGGAAATGAAACTCCTACCTCAACAAGGTTTGTAGAGTATTGTTTGTACAATGAAGGAATGGGTGGGGCGGGGTTCATAAAGTTAGATCTACATGTAACTTTCTGAACAAATCAATCGGATACATGTTCTATGGTTGGAAAAGAATTCCTACCTCAGCAATGTTTGCTGATTATTTTTTGGATGACAAGGGGGGGGGGGGTGGGCAGGGTTCATAATTCTGTTTGTAAGTAATCATGAGATTATGATCGACTGATACATGCCCTATGGTTGGAAAAGAAATCCTGCAGTACCTCAGCAAGGTTTGAAGAAAAAAAAATTGTATTACAGAGGGAAGGGCAGGGTATTTGGGCAAAATTTACAATGCTGTTTGCAAGTTTGCATGAATTTATGAATAACTGATACACGTTCTATGGTTGGAAAAGAATTCCTTCCTTGACAAAGTTTGAATTACCCAAGAAAGAAATTTATCCACTTTGTGCAATGCTTGGCCCAGGTAAGAGGAATAGGTATCTGTCACTTTTTTGTGGTAGGATTTCTTCCTCAGATGCTTTTATAGTGTTTATACAGGGGTTCTGCTACGGCCGGGTAATAAATGTAATACCACATGTTAAAGCACAGTTTAGTTAGTATGCAGGTATATATTTGGATAAGGTAAAGTGTTATTGGCCACAGTCCATTAACGATTAATGCTATTTTTTATTTTGTTAAAGCCAGTACGTGGAACTGTTCAATATTTACTAACATCATTTGGACCTACATGTATTATTATCGTTATCATATTATGGATTTCTCCGGTTTGGGGCCATGTCTAGGTGGGGGCACACCCGCTGCCAAGGCGAAAGAGAAAGCGTCAAATGGCGACTCAGGGAATTCATCAGATCAGGGTCGAGGAAATGGCGACAGCTCGAAGACGATAAGCAGGCAGTCATCATCATCTTCGGCATCTTCCCATTCCTTCTCCTCAACCAATCTCGATGGCATCAGGGAACGTTGCAAGCAGATGATCTCAAATGCTCTGAAAGTATCGAGTAAGTGAAAGATAACACTAATGGGGCGTTGCAAGAAACTTACAAACAATTGCATATTGAACGTGAAGTCCCCCCAAATCAAGTGTGTTTGGGAGCTGCAAGAAAGTTATGTAGCAATTAAATGCAAATCAACTACAAATTTTGAATATAGTAGAGTAGAGTAGGTTTATCAAAACAAAAACACTTTGGGCCAAAAGGCCAAAATACAGGATTTTTCACAATTACATGGGAACACAACGTAACATAACTTCGAAATACATAAAAAATACTGAGATAGTAGCATTTAAGGCGTTGTGGTATGAGTCGTCATCAAATGACTTACAATATTCATTATCACTATTGTGGTAATTAATTACAGGACTTGCGCTTGATTTGAAATTGAACTTGAATTTCTTGCAACACCCTATAAGTCCCCTTTTCACAGAGCTTAGGGATTGAACATGCATTTGATTTCCACAAATTCATTTTAGTTGTTTAAAACTTTTTACAATTGTTTTATACTCAAATTATGACATGTGTTGATGGTGTCATTAAAAAATTCAACAAGCAATAAATCATTGTATGTAGTATGATGGATGCAAGTAATCATAAAACTCAGCCCTGATCAGTCTTCATTCTTTGAGTTATATGGCCCTTACTCTGTTTTATGGACATCATCAGTATTGACTGTTTCAAATTCCCTGGCGGTTACCATGGTAACAGTCAGTAACCAGTGCTTTGAGGCCAATCAAAATACAGGATTTCGTTTCTGCACTCGGAGAAGGGCAACTGGTCAGCGCTAGCAATGCGACTTCAATTGGTGCCTAGGAGGTTATATGCATAAACTGCAGTGATGATTGATTAATTCTCTGTTACTAGGTGTTATAATTTGTTACGATTCCTCATTGCATATATTGACCATACTTCCTTATCACAAAGCATAGCAATCATTGAAGAACGTGTTCTTGCGATTGATTTTCATGGACTACGATGCATAATTAATCATGAAAATCAAGCATGCAATTAATACACTCACCTTTGGGTTATACATGTAGGACCCAGGGGTCGATTGCACGAAAGGGTCTTTCCAAGGACCGTCTTTCGTGTCGCCCATCTTTTATGATGCGCCATATGCGGGATATTTCTCTGAAATGTATGATAAACAAATAGAATTTGTTAGCGAGCATTTTAATCAAATTGTATACAATTTCATGATATATCACATCATTTTATACACAAAGATTTTGTTTACTATAACGGATTAATAAAAAATGTTTGCAGGTAATTTATTTGAAATGCGTTTCACATGGCGCATCATAATAAATGGGCGTCACGAAAGACGGTTCTTGCAAAGACCCTTTCGTGCAATCGGCCCCAGGTAATAATGAGTTAACTTTCGGGGTGAAGCATAAACATAATTTCATAAACTTTGCAATAATATTAATTTTCTATATAATTAAAGGATAAACTTAGGAAAAAATGAGACTCATTTATTGTCATTGTTAATGCCAGAATTTTGCCTTGATCCTGAAAATATATTTTTTTTCTTCAAAAAGGTAAATGTTTACTTGGGGTCCTGGTAAAAATAAGTCTTTAATCAAATTGCGAACTTCATTCATCTACTAATACTTGTTTTTATTTCATATCATCAACATCATAACAGCCCTAGAATATAAATCATTTACCAGAAACTGGATTAGTAAAAACAACACTTTTGGGAGGATTTATCAAAACTTGTTGAAGGCTTGAAATCATCCATTTTGTTAAAAAGATAGATGATCTTACCATTATTCACCGTTATGTTTTTTTTTCTGGTTTGTTTTCCAGTACCCGATATAGAAGGAGAAGAGGATTTACAAGATCCAGAAGAACTAGCCGGCATCATTGAGGATTATATCCTTTTATTAAAAACGTGTGCGCTTCCTTCTCGCTCAGGCCTCAACACTGACACCAACACCTAAATCATACTTGAAATCACCCATTGCATGTAATGTCAAGTTAATGATAAATGCCATCTGTGGTGATGTTTTTAAAATGAGTTTGTACAGATTCCAATAATGAGCACCCAAGTGTCTGTTTGTTTGAATTAAAAAAAAACTGTGATAGAGGATTTTGAAGGAATTGTGTCATTGCTGAGAAATCACCAAAATTTGCTTCAAATTTCATAAAAATGTCAGATTTTTTTTCCAAACAATAATTATACACAGTCCCACGTGTACCTATCTGTGTTGGCGATCTTCAGTGTTATTGTTTCCAGCTTAGATTTCATGATTACTCAAGCACACTGGTATAAATTCAAGCAGCAAACCTAGTTTTGGGGGATGAACTATTGTTTCATCCCTCTCCCAACTTAAAGTACTAGTCCACCTCAGAAAAATGTTGATTTTAATCAACAAGAGAAAAATCAGACAAGCGTAATATTGTAAATTTCATCAAAATGGGATGTAAAATAAGAAAGTTATGACATTTTCAAGTTTCGCTTGTGTTTCACAAAATAGTTTTATGCCCAATTTAGTCAAATGCAAAAGAGAATCGATGATGTCCCTCACTCGCTATTTTTTTTTTGTTTTTTATTGTTTGAATTATACAATATTTCAATTTTTACAAAATTGACAGTAAGGACCAACTTAGCTGAACCATAAAATGTTAAACATTGGTTATTCCACATATTCAGGGAGAAATACAACTTTGTTCCACAGGACAATGAGGAGAAAATAAGAATACTTCATATTTCACATAAAAATTACAAAAGACATAGTGATGTCATCACTTCCCTAATTTGCATGCCGACCTGGATGTGCATACAGAGCTGCCAAGTAGTACTGATTTTCCGTATTTAGTACTGAAAAGTGAAAAGAATACTGATGGTTTCATGCAAAATACTGATTTCTAAAGTTTCAGTTGTATGTGTGGTCCTGTGGTATTTTTTGAAAATACTGATTTCCTCACCGAAATACTGATTTTCAGCTTCAAAAATACTGAAATGTTCCTTTACAGGTTGGCAGCTCTGTGCATATAACTATTTTGTGAAATTACGCGAAGCTTAAAAATGTAATTACTTTCTTATTTTACATCCGAATTTGATGAAATTTTCAGTGTTATGCTTGTTGGATTTTTCTCTTTTTGTTCAAATGAACTTTTTGTTGGGGTGGACTTGTCCTTTAACCCTAATTCAACAATTTTCGCGATATATCCGCTGCGCAAATTTTTTTGACCTCGCCGTTCACTGAATTTTTTTCTTTCAAGTCTCGTGCAAATTTTGAGACCAAATTTGTGACGCCCGGGTACGCGGTTACGACATTACACAACATTATGTAAGTGCATGTCAGACCCCAAATTGCTCATAAACGTGATTTCATGTACAAATTCAATGCAAATTAGCCAAAATTCATAAATGTATCATTATTTTTACTTCTACTGATTAAACTTAATTTATTTTGCCTTATTTATGATCAGAATTAACCCTAATTCTCCCGGGGGGGGGCCATAATGGCCCCCCCTCAACAATTTTCGTGATATATCTGCTGCGCGAAATTTTTTCACCTCGCAGCTCACTGACTTTTTACATTCAAGTCTCGCGCAAATTTTGAGACCAAAGTTGTGACGCCCGGGTACGCGGTTACGACATTACCCAACATTATGCAAGTGCATGTCAGACCCAAAATTGCTCATAAACGTGATTTCATGTACAAATCCAATGCAAATTGCGTATTTAGCCAAAATTCATAAATGTATCATTATTTCTACTTTTACTGATTAAACTTAATTAATTTTGCCTTGTTTATGATCAGAATTATGTCTGGAACAATTTCCATTGAAAAAACAATAAAAAACAAAAAGTAAAAAAACAAAGAAATACATAAGAAATTCATAAAACAATAAAATACATCAGAAATTTATTTCCAAACCAAAGTTTTTTTGAATTACGATTGTTAAGAATGCTACAAAGAAAATTTTTACCAAAAATTAGCTTTCTAGGAGCTTTATTTAGTGAATTAGACCAAAAAGTATGATTTATGCATAAATTTTTTTTTTTTTTTGATATATTCATATTCCACAATCATCAAAGTACATTTCGTAATCATGTTTACAATGAAAAAAAATGCATAACATATGCAGGATTGAAACGTAGCAATGAAATTAAAAAAGTGGAGGGGCCTACTAAAAAGCAGAGCTTGTAAAATGTAGACCCCCTATCAAAACTTTATACAAGGGTAATATGATACAAATAGAGTAAAATAATCAGCAAAATTTTATAAAATTATATAGATATAAACACTGTAACACAAATGTATTTACACTATATACAAAATTAAATATTGACTTTAAAAAATAATCAATACTACCGTGGATAAGTATGAAGTTCACAAATATTAGATTGAATCAATAAGAATTCAGGAGAAATTTTTTGATGAGTAATTTAAATCGTATAAGATTAGCTGCCTCTTTCATTTCTCTGTCCAGAGAATTCCAGAGTTTTGGTCCTGTGAAAAATACAGTTTTGCTAGAAAATACTGTTTTACTTTTAGGTAAGTGATAGTCATTTGATTGTCTCGTATTATATGAATGTAAAGTATTGTTTCTCATAAATTTCTTTTGTAGGACATTAGGTACACTATTTCTATCTAGCTGATACATGAATTGGAATAGTTGCAAGCGGTACAGGTCATTGATTTTAAGGATACGTTTCTGACGAAACAATTCATCCGTATGAGCTCTAAAGGACATATTGCATATTATTCTCAGTACTTTTTTCTGAAGTAGCAAGACTTTATTTAGTCTCGTTTGAGAGGCATTACCCCATGCCAGAATTCCATAATTAAGATATGGTAGAATTAATGCACAATACAACATGGATAGCACCTGTGCTGGTAGAACGTATTTAAGCTTATTGATGACTCCAATATTTCTTGACACAGTTTTGCAAGTATTGTTGATATGAGCATTCCACGTAAGCTTGTTATCAATAGTAAGACCTAAAAATTTTGTTTTTTGCACTTCTTTGATTTCAGTATTATCTAAAAGTATTTGATGCAGTAGATGTTTCAATGAATGACTAAAAAGCATATAATTAGTTTTTTGCAGATTCAGTGACAATTTGTTGGCTTTAATCCAGTTTGTCACTTTTTTAAATTCTGTATTCATAGTGCTCACAAGTACATGTGGATCACGGTGTGTATAGAAAATATTGGAATCATCAGCAAAGAGAATAAATGAGAGAACATGAGATGAATTTTTCATATCATTAACATAAAGTATAAATAACAAGGGGCCAAGAATACTACCTTGTGGAATTCCACAGGAAACTGGCCTTGTTGGAGATTCTGATTCATTTACTGAAATTAGCATAATTAATTCATATAAAATAAAATCTCATTATTTTGGAAAATTTTACCATACAGCCTTGTAGATTACATCGCACACTACCAGCGTGCAAATTTTTGCGTCGCTCGCGCGAACGGCGGCCGAGGTCTTAAGGGGGGGCCATAATGGCCCCCCCCCCCCCCCCCGGGAATGACAAGAATCAAAATACTCCGGGAGATTTAGGGTTAAGTCTGGAAAAATTTCCATTGAAAAAACAATCAAAAACAAAAAGTAAAAAAACATAGAAATACATAAGAAATTAAAAAAACAATAAAATACATAAAAAAATCGGTCTTGGTACCAGAATTGTTTTCATTCACAATCGTTAGGAATGCTATAAAGAATATTTTCACCAAAAAGTAGCATTCTATGAGCTTTATTTAGTGAATCGGAGCAAGAAGTATGATTTCATGAATAAATTAGCATGATTAATTCATATAAAATAAAAATATGAATTCAGTGAAATTTACCAATGCAGCTGTGTAGATTGTCATTCTCTACCATCATGCAAATTTTTGTTGTGATCGCACGATTTAGTGGCCGAGATCTCAAGGGGGGCCATAATGGCCACCCCCCCACCCCCCACCCCCGGCTCCAGGAATGACAAGTATCAAAATACCCGGGAGATTTGGGGTTAGCTAGTATGCCATCATGTAAGTTTAAATACTTTGTGTTAAGCACCTTGACTACCGTGTACGTATCTACACTGAATTCTGTAACACCGACAATCGGTATAAGAACAGAGTGAGGAGTAGGGTGTCGAACCTCCAGGACAGTAAGAACCCAGAGCTTCGTAGGATGGTCCTCAACGGATCCATTGCTCCGGAGAAGATTGCTTCCATGGCAGCAGAGGTAGAGTTATCACTTAGTGTCCTCTCTGCATGTGCATTCTAATTTTCATAAGTCCCTTTAATATCTTCCTGTTATGATGGCTACCAAAGCCCCCACCCCCGGCCCCAGGAATGACAAGAATCAAAATACCGGAGATTTGGGGTTAGCTAGTATGCCATCATGTAAGTTTACACTTATGTTAAGCACCTTGACTCCTGTGTACGTATCTACACTGAATTCTGTAACACCGACAATCGGTATAAGAACAGAGTGAGGAGTAGGGTGTCGAACCTCCAGGACAGTAAGAACCCAGAGCTTCGTAGGATGGTCCTCAACGGATCCATTGCTCCGGAGAAGATTGCTTCCATGGCAGCTGAGGTAGAGTTATTATTTAGTGTCCTCTCTGCACTTAGATCATCAACTCAACAACTCCTTCAAGTACCTAGACTAAGAACTAAGACACATGCCAAAGGTCCTTCTCCTACAGTGCCCCAACCCTTTGGAATTCCCTCCCCAGTACTCTTTGTATCACAGTATAATCCTGGACTTTTCAAATCCCAACTTAAAACATTTATCTTTAATGAAGCATTCAATTAGACCATTCCCTATACTTGTGCCATATGTGACTGATTAATGTTAATGTTTTTTAGTGTTATTCTTGGACCTTATGTTGTATAATTTTACTTTTGTAAAGTGCATTGAGAGACTTTTCAGGTCTGAAATGCACTACATAAGAACTGCATTATTATTATTATAAACATTATAGTTTTCATACTTCCGTTTACTTTCTCATATCTTCCTTTTATGATGTATTTTGTTTTCCATTAACTCTTTACTCTCTTTTTTTATCTTTTCTCTTTTGTTTCTTTTTTTCTTTTTTATTCTCTTTCCTTCCTTTCTTTCACTCTGTTTCTTTTTGGTCCACATCTTTAATTTCCATTTCCTTCTTTTGTTTAACCTCTTTTCTTTTTTTTCTTTTTCTCTTTTCTTTTCTCTCTCCTCTCCATTGCTTTCCTTTTTTCTTGATAAACGTCTGTATATATCATTCTTGAGGGTTGGGTTGAGTGTATCATAATGTGGATCAATTTCTTGCTGAAGCAAATTATGCCAAAGTCAGAGGGCTACTCCATGCGTGTCAGTGCAGAGGATTATTAAATCTTTGTTTGTTTTTTCCTTTTTTGGGGGGGTTCAACAATAGATGTCCCCCCACCCCCCAAAAAGGATCATCCTTTGTGCTGACGTGGACTTATCCACTTATTCATGACACGCCACTAATGTGCTGTCACATTTTCATGATTTATTCATAGATCTCTCTCAAACTATATTTATTTACAGGAGATGGCAAGCCAGGCGATGAAACAGATGAGACAGAATTTCACGAAAGAAGCTATCAACGAGCATCAGCTTGCCCAGACCGAAGGCACCCGATCCAACCTACTCAAATGCGGAAAATGCCAAAAGAAAAACTGTACCTACAACCAGGTAAACCATGACCATATTTTTACAAGAACTTCTTATTACTGATAAGTAAAAATGTCTCTGGACCACTCAGTTTGCTCTTTTTCAGTAACAGAAGCTTGGAACTTGCCATTGATGTTAAGAAACAGTAATCCTGGCAGGCGTTTCATAAAGCCGTTCATGATGTTTGAATGTCTTTACACACGACTGTTGACTCTTTCTTGTGCTCAATGATCCCTGTGTAGTTGACTTGGCACCTAAGAACATGTTCCAGTCGTGTGTAAAGTCATGTGGAACTCTATGAACAGTTTTATGAAACGCCCACTAGGTGTTAAATCCTGTTAAGGCTTTATTTTCAGTGGTGGCTGGATTAACCAAGCACTCAGATATATTGAGCCCCCCCCCCATCCTGTCCCTCTTCCATTTTATGCTATTTAGTGAAACCTTCAATCCACCTCTTGCTCCTTCCATGTCTTCTTCGTTCACCCCTTTCCTCTCTGACCATCCTCTTTCAATCCAACCCTCACCACTTGCTTCTTCCACGTCTTCTTCGTTCACCCCTTTCCTCTCTGACCATCCTCTTTCAATCCAACCCTCCTACTCTCCTCCACCCTTGCTTTTTCCATATCTTCTTCAGTCACCCCTTCCCCTCTGACCAACCTCCACCCTCAACCAAACACTCCTACTCTCCTCCACCACTTGCTTCCTCGACATCTTCTTCCTTCACCCCTTCCCCTCTGACCACCCTCTTTCAATCCAACCCTCCTACTCTCCTCCACCACTTGCTTCTTCCATGTCTTCTTTGGTTCCCCTCTTTCCATCCTCCCTCAATCCAACTCTCCTACCCTCCTCCATCACTTGCTTCTTTCATGTCTTCTTTCGTCATCATTTTCCCTTATAGCGCATGAAGGTAACAGTATGAATTAATCTTTTTTGCGCACAGAGAATTTACATTTTACGGCTTCAAATATTAAAGTATCCAAATATGTCTGGTAGATTATTACGTAATTTATGTCAATCCCTTAAAAAGAATAAAGAATGATGCAATAATAAACACTAACATTGGTTTAACCTTTTATTACCAAAAATATTTTATGCACAGATGCAGACAAGGAGTGCTGATGAACCTATGACAACCTTTGTATTCTGTAATGAATGTGGACATAGATGGAAGGTAATGATTTAAGTTGACCCAATAACCAGGGCTCCACACTAACCCTCTTTTTCTACTGGTCCGACCTGATCATGTCGGACCAGTACATACCCAGTTTTTCCATTTTTTTATTGGACCAAACCTAAAATTTACCTGTCCCAAAAATATAGAAAAATATAAAACAGTTTATTTGCTGTCTTTTATTTCTTATTGTTACCCACCCCCTCCCCCCCCCAAAAAAAAAATAAAAGTACACACTCACAAAATAATTCATGAAAGCCATTTTTTGAGATGCCAGAACCATTTTTATAATTTACAAAAGAGAAGAAAATATATTTTGTATCAGATATTATCTAATGTCGGACCGGTAAATCTGGCTTTTTCTGAAAAGTTACAGGCCAGACAGCAATTTTTACCGCTCTTGGACCATCCGACCGGTGCCAGTGTCGCGCGCTGCAATAACATAAATTTAGACCTGGGGAGTGTTTCACGAAGATTTAAGTCAGACTTAGGGTCGCGCTTAGATTCAAGTCACAAACCGATTATAATGCATCAGTACATTGATTTTGGGTCCGTTGCAGAAAGAGTTGCGTTTAAACGCAAGTCAAAAAATCAATCGCAAGTCCAAAATACGCGCTGTTGATTGGTTGAAAATCAAGTTGCGCATGATTTTTAGAGTTGCGTTTGATCGCAAGTCTAAAAATCATGTGCATGGGACACACTGCCGCATATCAATCAATCAGATTATGTGTTATAGAACATCTGTGCATTGGCGTGTGACTCTTAAGGGGGTGTTGCAAGAAAATATTTGCAATCAATTGCAAATATTTTGTTGCAATTTAACAACTGATAGAGCAACGTAAGCTGTAGCAAATCAGATTGAACTTCTTGTTTCAAGGAGCAAATTAGCAATCAATCACTAATTTGCAATTAAATCCAAGACATGTGATTGATTTGGGGACCAAAAATATACTTGCAATTTATCGCAAGTTTCTTGCAACACCCTACAAGTCACACTTAACCTATTGTGAGACACTCCCCAGGTCTCCGTAATATAAAGATTTGAAATCGATCAATAAATGCCAATGACCAATCAAGATCATCGTTGCATGCACACTGATTATGAACCAATCAGAGTGATTCTTACATATTTGCGAATCCTCCCACCCCCTTGAAAATTTTGTAAAGCAGCCTATATGGGAATTGGAAAAATCTCATGAAATGGTTACCTATGATTTAGGTCGTCCTTTTCATACACGATAGCACACAGCATTGATATTTCTTGTCTCATTTTCTATAAACACAACTTATTTCCTCATTCCATATACCATTCCAAGACCTATATGTATGCAACCAGACTCATACAATTCCATTTTGTCTCTGTTTTTTAATTGCAGTTCTGCTGATGACGGCCAATTTCTCTGTTGTACATAATGTTGTATACAAGTTGCTCTCACCCGATGTCAACCTTTTGTACATAGCCCCGTACCTGAAACCACGGCATGATAGAAAGAGTCGCATCTCTGTGGAGTCATGGCCATTGTCACCAGTCAACCATCGGGACTCTTGGAGAACTTTAAGGAGATGTGTCAAAGACTCATCCCACCTGAAGACATACTGAAAGTGATGATACAACTTACAATCCTATCCTGGAGTACTTTAGATAAGGTTTTCTAAAGGCACATTCTCCGTGGTTAGGTAATTGATATCGATGACAGTATTGGTGCTCCACGTTGTTGATCCTAGATGATTTCAGCCGAATTAAACTTGAGGCACATCCTGTACCGACAAGATACTGACCGTTGCATTCATCCTGGAAGATATCCGATAAAATACATGGTTTCCAAGTGGCAGCACTCCGTGGCATTAGTGCTGTTGGTAGTGACGGTCATGATGCTACTGTAATTTTTGAGGATTTCAAGCAGAATGCACAAGAGGCACATTATACCTGACAGGACTGGAGGTGGTAATATCTATCTTGTGTTCCTAAATCCTGTAGGACTGCAGAAGAATAAATGCCAAGACACCACACTTCCTGTCAATAGTTCAGATGGTAGTGACAGTCATGATGCTACTACTGTCATTCCTTGAAGACTTCAAGCAGACTACCTCAAGAGCACATCATACTTGTCTGATGGTGGTAAAACCTACAGTATCTTGTGATCTCCAATAGGACTTCAATAAGAATATCACACTTCATTGCAATGGTTCCGATGGCAGTGACAGCCGTGATGCTACACTCAAGAGCATATTGTACCTTGCACGACCGATGGTGGTAACAATTGTAACACAATTATCAATCCTGGAAAATATCAGACATAATACAGGTATTCCAACCTGCAGCACTTCCTAGCAATAGTTCTGATAGTATTGAAGTCATGATGCTACTGTTATTCTCTGGAACTTCAAGTAGAATACTTCAGGAGCACATCGTACCTGACAGGCCGATTGGTGGTAGTATCTATCTTGTCTTACTCATTGGAGAAAGTCTCCACCAAGCAATCTTGCCAGTAACCCCTATGTTGCAATTGACATACCCTGCATGTGGAGGACATGGTGGTGTGACTGGATTGATGATTAAAATCGGCTCAATTTGCTCTATTCGAGTCCTCTGGGGCCCGTTGCATTAAACTTTTTTACCTGAGAAAACTCAGGTTGTTTTACCAGAGTTTTTGCCCTGTGCTAAAGTCAATGGCGGAAATCAGACTAACCTTAGTTTTCAGTTTTTACCAGAGGTTTCTCAGGTAAAAAGTTTTATGCAACAGGCTTCAGGTGTGTGGAACAACAAACACATTGGGTGATATTTTGATAGCCATGATTAAGTTAAACCTGGGTTAATTAGACCACTCGTATGGAATGCCACCTGTCAACGCATTCACCAATCAGACATCATTCATATACTGCTGCAAAAATTTGTCAATAAATTAATTGGGTCATGAAGTGGGAAGAAAAGGAAAATACACAAATGTTATGAATTCTAATGAATTATATATTGATACGTCATAATAATTCCCATGAATATGGAAGAAATACTATGAGGTACAGCATTCCATAAAAGTGGTTTAACCTAGGTTTAATTGTCAGAATACCACCCAGTTTCTCTGAAGAAAATGTTAGAGGCAAGGTCTGTTATTTAAGTTTTCTCTCTTTATCAGTGTTCTTTGATGGCTTCTCTATGGCTCTTCTGCTGATTGCTTGGTGTCCATTAGTCAAGTTTGATCCCGATGACATTCTGTTGTTTAGTTTGTTTGTTATTGGTCCTCTCCAACCCAGATTTTCATGTGACAAAGTGATAAAAGTATACAAAGTGGACATTGGACCGTCTGGACGTAAGACTAAATGAAAGTTAGACTTACAGGGTACTAGACATTGAGTAGTGTAGATCAAAATGATAGAACTTGGCCCATGTGTTTTCAGGAAATCTGAGAAATACACCAACTGAAATTTCCAGCATTGTGCTCTGTAAATTTTACTCTATTCATGTAGATATAAATGTTTTCAGCCTGGACCATCCATTTAAGGCCAGGTGGGTGTTTCGTAAAGCTGTTCGGAAGTGAAGAGTGACTTTAAGAATGACTATTGAACCTTTCTTATGCCTTAAATAGTGACTAATGAACATTTGTTAGTGAACATCATTTACCAACAAGAAAGGATCACCAATAAATGAATTAAAATTTATTAAAGTCACTCTTAACTTAGGAACAGCTTTATGAAACGCCCCCCCTCCCCTTGGGAATGCTTCGTGAAAGGAATTGTCGGACGTTTTATCTGACAGTTACCATAGTAACAGGGATACTCGGTCTATCAAAATCAAGAAAAGTTGTCATATCTGACAACTTGTCGGACAGAAATGGTGATGAAACCCTCTCCTGGTCTTCAATGTTAAGAATCAGGCCTATTACTGACTTCATGGGGCCTAATGAAATATTCATGTGGTCATATCTCAAGCCCTGTTGAACCGCTTTCTACCAAACTTCATTGTCCTTGAGAGGTGAAATAAAATGTGATAAAATGGTTTTGATTGTGACACAACACTTTGGTGCTCTGGATGGGTTGGTTAGTGTTGACATTTATAATCCTTCCCCTAAGCTGTGGTTAGTATGAGGATTCCATAATAGGGATGGTGTACATTGTAGATTGGTCTAAGTGCATTCATATACATTTTGAGACCAAGTTATGTCTGTCTTAACCACGAGTCCGTAGGTCAAGTGCAGCACAGTGTGGATAAATTTCTTGCTGAAGGAAAACACACCATGGCTAGGATTTGAACCCATGACCCTATGTTTGAAAGGCGAGAGTCAGAACCACTGTACCACGACACGCCCACAAACGTCATCATCAGTGCTCAGTCGATTTTTGTGTTCATGGTCTTACATGACTCCATTGAACATTTTTGAAAAGTGTATATAAATCAAAATATATTCCATCCACGTTTAATGTTATTTCATTTCTTATTCATCTTTCTGTAGATAAGATTCTGTTTCCTCTTTGTCAGTTAATAGAAGCATAATATTTGAAGTGATTGCTTAGTTTTTGTTTTGTGTTATTTTCTCAATCTGAACTTTTATCTGTATGTATAATGAATGAAAACCTGTCTACAAGCACTGTCTCAAATTAATTATAACCGATTATTTATACCTTGTCCGAGTGAAAGACTTTACTCCAAACTCTCTGTCTGTGCTTTGGTAGAGGCCGGGTTAATACATGTACATTATCATGTTAAGCAGGGCCTGCTGGTAGAACAGTTTTCAGAACTGAAGTGGCTTCCCTGGGTAAAATATGATGTTATTATCAACAGTATGTAGTGAATCTACATGTACATGTAGTCTCACTACTTCAGACTCTGCACAATGCAGCATGCAAATTGCAAACAACAAAGGTCTGTGCCCCTAGACTAAATGCAAACCATCAAAATTAAACCTATCTAACAAAAAGATATATGAGACCAGCATTTTCAACAGTTGAAATGTATTTGTATTCAACATAATTTACGATGTAGCATTTATATACAAGCAGTGCCACTCTCATGGCATGGGCTTGTGCCATTACATTGGGTTATTGCGACAGGTCGGCCAATCGCAAAACCCAACCATTCGAGAAATGGGTCCCCCTAAATTCCAGAAACGCCGGGTTCAGTTTACCTGATTATTCGAGAGAAGAGCCCCCTATATTCCTGAAAGATCGAGACCAATTTACCTAACGATTTGTGAAAATTATAGCCAAATCTCAAATGGTCGGGTAAACTGGACCCGACGTTCCGCGAATTCAGGGGACCCTTTTCTCACATGGTCGGATTACGCATTTGCCCGACCCAACATGATAACCCGATGCGATGGCACATGCCCAGGCATGCCATGTAATTTCCTATTCAGAGGAAACGTGAACATTTTTGTAACAAGGTTGAAAAAATAGCTGTAGTCCAAACTTCCTTTTTCCAGCACTTCATAGTGCAATTTAGGAGTGAATCATGCTGGGTACTTGTCTAATTCACCTGGGTTAAAAGAGCACATTGTCAATGAATTTCTTGCTTAAAGGTATTGTTTAACTTTGTGATCAGCCAATTTAAAAAATTCTCAAACCAAGATGAAACATGTTGACAAGTGCATGTATTAGAACTAATAAACCCTGAAAACAACCATTATTGAGAATGAAAAGCTAAAACTACAAGGCAAACCCAGATTTTGTAAATAGGTGTCTTATAGACGCCTAAATAGTACACATAAGTGTATGGGATGAAATTAAGATGGTGTTTCCAATCACTTTATATTTCAATTTTTGAAGCACTAAATAATTATTTTCGAACACAATTTTTTCTGGGCTTCATTTTTGTAACATATCACAGACACAGGTGACAAGTGTGACCTTCTAGCTCAGATTTTTTTAAAGTCAAACCAATGTTAACCAATCACTTAAAACATACATGTAAATACCAGTTGTAACAATCTAACTGGGAGTTTGAACAGAATCCAGGAGAAAAATAATGAACTATGTCCCCAATGATTCTGGTCAAAAATGGGTAATTGCTGAGAAATTGACAAAATCAAGTATGGCATTCCTGCGAGATGTCAGGTCTTTTTCCAAGGAGTAATAATAATACACTGCCCTACATATGTCTATCTGTGTTTGTGATATTCAGTGTGGTCACTATCAGCTTAGATTCCTTTCTCTCTCTCTCTTGTATTCTTCCTCCGTTAAGGCTGGAGAAAGTTGATATCAGCTGAAGTATCTAAAGACAATTTCATCATGATTTCACAGAGCTAGGTTCATACGTGTAACATAAACCACATGTAGATCTACCATGATATGGTGACAATTAGTTTTGGATTCATGACTTTCTTGTGAAATTGTTCTCTGCTATGTCAGGTATTTGTCTTTAAAGGGGAATGAAACCTTTGGAACAAGTAGGCTTGTGTTGAAACAGAAAAATCAAAGAATAAGAACAAAGAAAGTTTGAGAAAAATCGGACAAATAATGAGAAAGTTATGAGCATTTGAATATTGCAATCACTAATGCTATGAAGAACCTCCCACTGGCAATGCGACAAGGATGTGTGATGTCACATGGGAGCAACTTTCCCTTTGATGGACTATAAAATACTCTCAAAATGTCTCTTTTTGCTTTTTGTTATGGTGATACAAACTCTTTATCCATGATGTATTCTTTAAAAATCTGTATTACATGCCCTCCTATAGAAAGAACACATGATCTACTGATAGATGTGATAAAAGAGGCAATTTAAGTGAAATATATACTTAAGTAATGGGGAGAGTTGTTCACAAGTGACATCACACATATTTGTCGCATTGCCAATTTGAGGATCTTCCATACCATTAGTGATCACAATATTCAAATGCTCATAACTTTCTCATTATTTCTCGATTTTTCTCAAACTTTCGTTGATCTGTTTATTTGATTTTTCTGTTTTCACACAAGCTATCTTGTTCCAAAGGTTTCATTCTCCTTTATTCCATGGCTGGGATTTGAACCCCTGGACCTCTGCATTGAATGTACTATTCTGAACCACCAAACTACAATACCTCCATACATGTTATTAGATTAATATGTGACCTGCCACCCGAAATCATCAATAAGTTGCCCAAAACGAATTTCATGATTGTTATTGAAATGGAAAGAGCACATCCTAAGCTGTAAAATGAAATATAACTTGTATGCAACGACATGACTGAATGGAAATTTTTTAGAGAGAGAAAGCAAGGTTTGAAGCATGTGGTTCACTGAAGCATGAGATGTGCACACTGTACAAATCTCTTTGAAACTTTGAAGCAGTCCAGGAAATATGGTGTCAGACAAACTGTTGTACAGTATATGTATCTCCTTTTTTACTTAAAGGGATGGTCAGGGCTGAAAATATTTATATATCTAAATTAAATAGAGTAAAATGTAAAGAACAAAATGCTGAAAATTTCATCGAAATTGGGCCGTGATGAGTAACAATTTTATTGAATTTTAAAGTTTATCAATGTTTTGTGAAAAAAGTTATATGCACATCGTCGTGAATATTCGTTAGGTGGGTTAATGATGTGACATCCCCACTTTCCTTTCTGTTATGTTATTACATGAAATCATAGATGTTTCATTATTTCATACATGTGTAAATGATGTGTCTCCATTACGAGGGAATAAGTTGCACCGATAAATAACTAATGTATTTAATCAGCTGTCAATCCAATTGTAGTTCTTGGTAGAAAAATTTTGTACAAACAGAATTTCATATAATAAAATACAAAAGACGAAGTGGGGATATGACACCATCAGCCCACCTTATGAATATTCATACAGACATGCCTCGAACTGTTTCAAAGGAATAATGCAAATCTTTAAATTCAATAACTTTGTTATTTGTTTTCCGATTTTGATTAAATTTTTAGCATTTTGCTTTGTGAATTTTACTCTATTTATTGAGATATAAATATCTCCAGCCTGGACCATCCCTTTAACTTTACATCTTTAAATTTTGGCAGTAGGAAGAAGAAAAATTACTCTTTTAGATAACCTCATTTTCTCATTTTTACTTCGTGATAACCAAATTACTATTTTGGACATTTATAGAGAATCTTTTCTGGCAAATTATTCCTTATTTTGGGGTGCAGGTCACATTTATATTTTATTTTGTTGAGTTCATTGCACAGATATGACAAGATGGGATTCAGTCACAAAATTTGTTTAAAAAAAACAAAGCAGAACAATCAAAATGAGCATTGAAGACCTTGTAGATAATTATAAGAGTATTCTGATCTTTGTATTTACCGTATGCAGTCTATCTTGGTAAATGTGTAATCATGTATATTTTGTGAATAATTGTACATACTTTTCAAATCAGTGCAAGGGGGAAAAATGATAGAAATTTGAAAATGGTAGAATGAAATCAGAATGTTCGCTCGATCCCCCTTCCCCTCTTGATATGGATTATGAAAGATTGGATGAAATCTATTGCTAGAAAATGAAAGTAACTTTGGCATCAGTGTGTCAAAATATGTTGATAATGAAGGAGAGGAATATTTGCTAGATTTTAAATATACGGATAGAAGCAAGGGTGTTGCCTCTTATTATTTCCTTTTCAAATGATACAGAGATAATGTCTTGAATTGAATGATATTTCTTGTTGCATTTAAGGATTTAAAGATACAAACGATATGATGCTTTGATAAGTAGCAAGAAAAAATAAAATGTTCTTTATAATTAATGCATTTTGGAACATGCCTATGTCTCTTGTAAATTTTAGATTATTTTTTTATTTGTGAGGGAAATGTTTGATATTAGTGGGATGATGCTGATGATGCTGGTGGTGATGATGATGACGATGACGATGGTGGTGGTGGTGATGATGATGGTGATGATGATGATGATCGTGATGATGATGATGATGGTGATGATGATGATGGTGGTGATGATGGTGATGATGATGATGGTGATGATGATGATGATGGTGATGATGATGGTGGTGATGATGATGATGGTGGTGATGATGATGATGGTGATGATAGTGGCCTGCTGATGATAATGTTTGTTGATAATGATCATGATTGATGATTATGTTGGTTGCGGATATGCAGAGATGCCAAGTTCAAAGACCAGCTATTCGTGAGATTTTCTGTGAATCTGAGTGAGATCATAGACTTTGTGTGCAATGTATATGGCAATAGGCTGTGATAGTTGCGTGAGACAGAGATTTGAGGGGATGAACAAGAGTCCAAAATGCTTGAGTCTCACGCATAATGCGTGAGACTTGGTAGCTCTGTGATGATGGTGGTGATTGTGATGATGATAGTGGCCTGCTCATGATAATGATTGATGATATTGATGATTATGTTTGTTGCGGATATGACTACTAGCTCCCCCAAGATTTCCCAACTAGTGAGGACAAAAACAATTACTTCAGTACCCCTTTTGTTTGATGAAAAAAAATGTCTTTTTTGTCTTGTTAGTTTCAGCATAGGTCCATGGTTTCAGCAAAGATGATGATGTGCATAGGTGTGGTGGTGATTGTTTGAAAGTGAATAAAGGTGAAGAATGCAAACATAGAAAGGGGCCAATAAAAATGAGAGAGATGGGTGATCATTGATTCTTTTTCGCAAATACAAGAAAATGAAATACTAGTAGAAGTGCATAAAATAGCATTTCCTTTTTGTTATTTACGCCCTCAATTGCTGAGGGTTCAACAGTCGTGAAAATGGAAACCACCGACGCTGCATGACGTAGCAACAACATGATAGCGACATTGTAACTAATTATGATTTTACTTTAGAAACTTTTGGTAAGCCGATATTATTAGGAGTTATTTTTTTTTTCTACTTTGTCAAGATTTTCAGTAAATTCATTGTGTAAGTTGTCTGTACAGTGTGACTGTTGTTGGTCTGATATGGAGTCGTGACGACGTGTTGCCTGCTTGTCATGCTTGTTATCGTCACCTGCCCTAGCTGAGCTTAGCTGGCTTACGCTTGGATCTGTCCCCGGAACTTCGGCGAGTGAGTCGTGCAGTGAGCAGATGTGTGACACTCGCTAGTCTTGAGGACGCAATGATGATGTTGTTTATAAGCTGTCATATACTTCTTCATCATTGACGTCTTGACACTTTAGCCACAGTGTCCGGCCAAATCGTGGTTTTGGGAACCACTCGTAGATTTGTGTACGTGCACTTGTGTACAAAGTCAAAGACAAGTCAAAGTGAATGGAGGTGGAAATAGGGAACCGTGCATGCAACCTAGCAGTTTTTTCTACCTTTGAGTTCCTAACACCAAGTGTCTACCGAGGAGACAACTAGGGCATGAAACAGGCCCTAAACGAACAACAACAACAACATGTGACTGAATAAAGGGCTGCTGTATGAAGTGAACGATGGTTCCCAATATCACGATAATGCCTAGTGTCCTAAAAAAGCGAAGAACAATAATAAAGAAGATGGATTTCCCTAGGAAATTCGGGAATCCATCTTTTCATAAGATGAGCGCTCAAAAAACATTAATTTTATTAATTTCTAAACCTTCCTACGCATAGGCGTAGGAAGGTTTTGAAAAATGGTAAATAAAAATGTCAAAAAAAGATTTCTTACCTCACTGATGCCGCGTAGACCCCTCAATCCACATGTAAACAACGGAAATACAATAGCGTCGACCCTTGAACCGCCTATGTATGACGTACTTCCGGCTAACAACGCCGTTTCGAAAAAACATTTATAGGCCTAGATAAAAATTATTAGTTTAGAAATAATAAAATTTATTTCATAATTATAAATAATTTGTAGCATTTAACAATTGTCGGTTAACATCGCTTCATAACAGGAATGGATATTGTTACTAGCTGAAACTCATTCTTCTACGATCACTTTGACTTTATTCAATGAATTAGATCTTGTCCCTGCTGCCTGTTGATTTTTCAAATTATTGTTTTCCTGAAAGCAAGAAAAAAAAAGATAGATTGTTGTGGACAATCAACAGATTCCTTTATGCATTCAATTTAAGGAATATAATTTGCACCCTGTTTAGTTGTAGATTCCATATGCCTATGGTTTGAACAAATGGTGCAGATTTTGCATTTCATTGGCAGAATATGATTATTTTTTTAAACAACCTTTTTTTGTGTGCATAAAATTACTTTCCCAAGCTTGATAATGATTAACAAAATGAAAATCAAGCCTAAGCCATTTTATGTAAATCCCAGCTCAGTGTAAAGCAAATATCGTCACGATGGCCTTGGTGTGTGGCTGGGGGGAGGGGGGGAGTGCGCAATGCACTCCTCAAAGTGGTTTGGGCAAGGAAACAAGTTAAAAAAGGTAGAAGATATCTACAAATCAATATTACTAGCTAAATTCCACGTTATTCATGATTAAGGTCTACTCTTATTCGCATAATCATTTCAACATTCCGCGCAAATCATTTTTCACTAACTTTTCAAAAGTAAGTGATGCTCACTCAAGCGGAAATATTTTTCGAGAGTTATATCGTCATTTGCTTTAAAAGGATCTGTACCAATGTTAAAATGTGAAAAAATCTTCAGGATATTACAAATGTATAATTTTACAGGATTTTTTCTTAGTGTATACTTTTTTTTGATACGCACTGTATATTTCCCCTTGAGCAGCAGATCACCAACGCACACTCTGCCCTTAGTGAATAGTGGGGCTAAGGGGGGGGGGGGAGGGTTTGGCCCCACTAATTTCCTGGGGTTAAGCTTAGCCCACTTGGTTTTCACACTACGTTTTAGCAAAGTGGGCTAGCGCTGTAAATACTATCTGACCCTGCAAAGGGCAGGGTTAGCCAGCTTATTGTAGTGCTAGCTCCACAATTACAGTACTAAGAGATGCAGTGTGAAGTGAAACTGGCCTAAGGAAAAGTCGGGCTAAGCATTAAATAGCCAATCACAGAAGTCAAAATTTCATGATAATCATGCTTTGTATGGTAAAATCATCAATAATATTCATGAGCTGGGTGATAGTCCGGTGTTTAGGCGTTAACCTCGGCTAAGCAAATAGTATGGGGTTAAGAAAGACAGTGTGAATAAAGAAAAAGATAGCATGGGGTTAAGGAATGTCCGGGGGTAAGGATAGTATGGGGCTAAGGAAATGCAGTGTTAAAAGAATATAAGATGGGACGGGATGACATTAATGCAAAAGTCTATTAAACCTGACAGCAGTATATGGGGCATAGGATCTGTTTATTAACATTGTTTCTCTCTCTATTATGTTTTGCCCCTCAAATAGCTAATTCTAGATTCTGAAAAGTTGTGGAGAGATACAGCACTTACCCCTCAGGGTCAACCTTGGGACCGAGTTGACCTTGCATTGCCATTTGACCTGCAATCATGGCGGAGCTCGCTGAAAGGCAGCGGGTGGTAGACGCCATGTTTGTCCAGTATGATAAGGAATGCAAAGGGGAACTGGATCCAGTGGAACTTCAACTCTTGCACGAGAGCCTTCGGATGGGAGGGATCAGTATACCGCAGGTAATGATGATGATGATGATGACCATGATGGTTATGATGATGATGGTGATGATGGTGATGATGGTGATGATGATGGTGATGATGATGATGATGGTGATGATGATGATGATAATGATGGTGGTGATGATGATGATGATGATGATGGTGATGGTGAGGATGATAATGGTGATGATGATAATGATGGTGGTGATGATGAGGATGATGATGATGTTGGTGATGATGGTGATGATGATGATGGTGATGATGAGGATGATGGTGGTGATGATGATGATGATGGTGATGATGATGATGATTGTGATGATGATGATGATGATGATTGTGATGATGATGATGATGATGATGGCAATGGTGACAACAATGACAATATAAACAACAATATTTCAATTATATTTATAACAGGCATTGCATGTATGTATTCTTAACACACTACGTGTGTATCCACCTTTATTTATATATGAATAGCCAATGATGCCTTAGATTTGAAAATTTAAAAAACTGTTTAACATCCCTAACAGTAATATCTGTAACAAAATCATTTGATTGTCGATCATGCATTGTTTCTGTTGATTTTGTTGGAACAAAAAAACAACATGGATAGATTGCCATTGCTCCAACCTAGGTGCATGATTGATGGGCAGTGATGTCTTTGCTTCAAAATACAAGGGAGTCTCAAACACACAAGACATTAACTTTTGTTACACTAAATCATTTGTAATTATCAATATTCAGAAATATCTTTATTTTTTAATTCTAATTTCTCGGGGGGGGGGGGCGTTTTATTTAACTCTGAAGTTAAATTTAGTTTGTCTTGTTCTGTGTGTTATGTTGTTCTTTTTAATCTGTTCAGTAAGTCTGTAGGCAAATAGCAACCATTGCGTCTCTCTCTCTTCTTTTCCTTTGGGAAGGTTCATATTATACAAGCTATGCTTTTGAGTGAATCTCTCATTTCCACAGATACCTTTTTTCTAATTAAACTATATTATAATTTGTCTCCAAAATGTACCACATATATTTATATGTTAATCATCATTGATGTTAAATATAATTTGACAATTATTTGTATCGTAAATATTTGTTATGAATGGATGAAAATGATTTGTATCAATATTTATGTCATTTCTGTTTTAAATAAATCTGAATCTGAATCTGACTCTCGTTCATAGGTGAAGGCATCCATGATGTACTGCTGTGCCTTTGAGGATTCCTGTGAACCCAGTGAACTCTTCAGTGTCCTGCAGGAGATGGACAGGAGGTATTTCCTTCTGCAGGACTTCCGTTGGGAATTCAACCTCCTGGATAGAGAACAGAAGGGTTTTATCACAGAAGACCAAGCAAGGTAAAGGAATAGGGTATTCTGGTTTGCTTTGCCACTCTTTTCACGGTGGCGGTGCCAGGGTGAAGCATCGTAAAAAAACATGTTATACCAAGGTTTTTTTACCTGACTGCTAAAAAAAGCAAGAATGCCTGTGAGCAAGCAACCAGGGGACCAACGGCTTAAGGTCCTCTCCGAGGGACCTGGTAATGAGGATAAATGCCTTACCAAAGGGAATATGAATAATTAAAAAGTTAATAAATAAATTGCTTCTCAAAAATCCCGGGTGGGCACTGGTCAAAAAAAAAATCTGGATAACTCGGGCCTAGCAAAAAAAATATAATTCCGAATTGAAGAGTGAACAACGTAATAAATCAAGCTTAAATTTGTCCTATAGAATGCTTGTGATTGGGTCACAATATTTTCTGGATAGGGTAACCACAGAAAGGCTTATTCATGCATTTATACAGAGCTGCCAACCAGTTCGTTTTTGGCGTATTTAGTACGTTTTTGCAACCAAAATATAGCAGTACGTTTTTTCTTTTTTCTTTTTTTTTTTCTTCAAAATCTTAATTTATTGAGACAAATCATCATCTCTACATGTCTCTATTTTATAAAACTTACTCAAAATGGTTATTGGATCAATGTAATTTCAGGTAACTTTTTTTTCTTCAATCATTTTGTTAAGACCAGGGTGAGATATACACATGTTTCAATGTGTTTTTTTTTTCATCTGCAAGAGCAGTACGCATTTTAGCTTGCATGCAGCTTGAGCACCTCGATGAGCGTGCGCGCCATGCATTTCATTATGAAATACATTTTTTTGGGGAAAAAAACATTTTTTTTTATCACAGAATACAATTTTTCATTTCCAGAGGTTAGCAGGTCTGTTTACATTCAGTCATCTGGACTGTAATAATGGACTGCTTAACTCGGAGTCCCAGATGTTTTGCTTTCATAACACCAGCGCATACAAAATGCACTTGCAAGTTACACAAAACAAATTAAAATGTGTGACACCGATTCTACAGAATCTCCATTGGCTTCCGATTAGGGCTTGTTTTATCCTCACACTTGATTTATTGAAGTGCATTAATGGGAATGTCCCTGCTTGCCTCTGTGATCTCATTCAGAAATATCAACCCAGTCGAAGTCTTTGTTCACAATCAAAGGATCTCTTCCGAAATGTTAAATCCAAGGCCTTTGGTGACAGAGCTTTAGGGAAACTGGCACCAAAGACTGGAACAACTTTATGATGTCAGATTAGTATTCGACAGATTCAAATCTGTACCTTTTCAAGAAGGCCTTGGATTAATTAGCATTACAAAAGAGAAGTAAAAACAAACCTCCGCACGCATCTACATGTATGGAGACTATTTATATGGTATTAAGCATCTCTAAGAACTGACCGTCATTTATATTTTCCAAAATACTAGATTTATGTTTGAAGCAGTGCATGGAAACCTGTTCTCACGTCGTCGATGGGAGAAGTTCTTACGCAACAGGCCTGTCAGGGGTAGCGGGATCAGCTTCGCTGAGATCGAGGTGGACCTGTGTAACATCCCTAACCGACAAGAAATTGCCATGGAAGAATATGAAGAACTACGAGAAAAAGAAGGTATTGTTATGATTAAATTTTTTATCTTAAAAATAAACAACCCCCCCCCCAAAAAAAAATCAATGTTTCAACTGTACAGTAGGACTCCGCAGAAAAAGTAAAGTCAACCTTTCTTCAACTTTGCCATAATAATCAATACTTTGGTCTTGGGCATCAATGGAAAGACAAGACCAGGCAACTTCAAATAGTCTGAGATTCGTTCTATAAGCATAAATGCATTCCCTGAACCCTAAAACATAGGTGAAGACACCAAAAAGTATGTGAAAATTCAAAAAATGTGATTTTCTTGGAAAATGGCGACCATCATGGGTTTTGGGCTGGCACAGTTTTTTCTTGAACTCACGACCAAAAGTGTTGTCATTTCATGTTGAGGTAGGGTGAAAGGAACGTACAAAAACTGTTCTCTAAGCAAAAAAAAAGTTTTTAGACCTGGAAGGGATATATCATTGTTCCTTTTTAAAATACCCCCCCTTTTTTTTTGGAAAATCCTGGTTGTACATGTTTATGACACGTAGCTGGCAACCTATTGTTCGTTTTGATCTGGCTGGTCACCTTGTCCTTTCGATTTTGTTTTTGTTTCGCAGAAAGGAACAAGAAACACGAAGGAAAGAAACAGCAGGAGGAGGAGGCCAGAGAGGCGAGGAGGAAGCTTGAGGATGAGGAAAGGAGGAGGAAAGCAGAGGAGCAAAGAAAGAAGGATGAAGATGAGAGAAGAAGAAAGAAGGAGGAAGAGGATAGGGTGGAGGATCAAAGGGCACAGGAGCAAAGACAGCGAGAAGAAGAAGGTGAGACTCATACCACATGGGCTAAACCCATTTGGTCTAAGGTCCACTCGGTCTAGTATCCACTAAGTCTTATTCTTAAAGGGGAAGTTCATCCTGACAAAAACTTTATTGTAAAAATAGCAGAAAAAATAATAAAAAATATTGCCGAAGGTTTGAGAAAAATTCATCAAATAATTGTGACGTCATATGCGAGCAGCATTCCTACATAGCGAATGGTAAAAAATCAATAAAATGTCATTTTCTCAGAAAATTGAAAATGGTTTTCACTGTACCTTTTGTATATCAATAGACAAATTATTTCACACCCGATCATGAATAGAAAACAAAATTAAGTCATCAGGAACCATGCAAAATTTGAAATTCATGCATTTTATATTACATAACACATGGGGCAGCTGCTCGTTTATGACGTCACAAATCCAAAACTTTGAACTCTAATAACTTTCTTACTCTTTAACGGATTTTCCTCAAACCTTCACCAATAGTTTTTACTATTTTTTCTGCTATTTTTGCAACAAAGTTTTCTTCAGGGTGAACTTCCCCTTTAAGTAATGCCCAGTTTGTCTACTCCACAGATAGTCTAAGACACCGTTCTCATTGCACTTTCTAAAACTAGTTTACTGAAAACCGGTTCAGGAAACCAGTTTAGAAGATCATTCTGCTGGCGTTCCCATTTGATCTCAAGAAAGTGGTTTTCAAAATCACTTCAGTAAAGCGATCGTGTTGCTATGGAAACGCTATCATTGGGGTGATACGTTTTGCGCGAAATTCGAGCCCGCAGCGTAGAAATTCTACACCTGTCGTATGGAGTAGCACGCTCAAAATGTGTGGAAGATCGCTTCCCGAAGAAGGGTTGTGTCCTCACTTATGCTAAAACCAGTTTAACAAGGCAAAGCGATCTTGAAAACTACATCGTGAGGTAGATCGGTTTGGATGATCGCTTCCAAGATCGCTTCGACTGGTCTCCACTAAACTAGTTTAAGAAAGGTAGTGAGGACGGTGTCTAATACCGCATGGGCTCAGTCCAATTGGTCTAAACTCCACTTGGTCTAATATTCAATTAATCTAATTTTCATTTAGTATTAAGAACAGATGGTCTACTTTCCACTTTGTACACTAATTATTGTGTTACTATGCCAAATGAAAATTTGATTTGTGAATAGTTCATCTTATCATGTAGACTTCTTTTTGTTAGACCAAGTGGATATTAATTTGTTTCATTTAACTCTTCCCCCCCCCCCCATTTGTTTTGTTTTATATTTCTATCATATTATATTGTCTTAGGTACTTATACAACATTTCATGATATATTGTAAGGTCAGGGTTTATCCTTTTTGGCTGCTTCCCGCCAAGCATCATTTTATATATTGTACCAATGTAAATATTGTATTTTATGTATGTGTATTATGTTATTGTATTTTTAATGCCTTTGTTTATGAATAAAAAAATAGATCAAAAAGGTACAGCCTGATATTAATAGACAAATTGGCATTTTGGCTCGATGGCAATTGAGACCAATTGGTTAGTAGAGAAAATAGCCAAGAATTGTTGAATAGACTGTGTTAACTTATACCTAATGTAATATTTGCATAGTCGCATGATGATGAATGACAATACATGCAACATGCAACATACGATTTGTAGATGTACATGTCGTCTAACTGGACCTAATAGATCAACTGTTTGGCCTATGGAGGAATAGGACTAGGTCGCAGAAGCATAATAACTTGGGCCTAACTTTCGCCTTTAATTTTGCTATACTTTACCTGTGCATCACAGTACGGATGCAGTTTTTGTGCATGGATTATGAAATGCACAAATTGTACTGATCTCATTCATACTTCGTTGAATGCTGTGGATTCTAGGCATATATAGATTTGGTTTATTGCTCTTTGAGTCATAGTTTTCATTCGAGTCTGAGGGTCTAGTTTGCCATCGTTTTCTCATTGCCCAAATCATACGAGCATAATCCAGCTAAAGGATTTCCTTATACACATGACAAACTGTTCATTTCATCTGATGATTTTATTCTTTCTTCAGAGAGAGGAAGGAGAGAAGCGGCTGAACGGGAAGCGGAGCGAGAGAAGAAGGAGATGGAGGAGAAAGAGAAGGAGCGGCAGAGGGAGCTGGAGATCATCGAGGTCCAGCAAGCTCTGGAGGCCCAGAGGGAGCTGGAGGCCAAGGCTATAGCACTCCAGGAGGAAGAGAGAGCCGAGATGGAGAAGAATAAAAATGTGGAGGATGAAGCCAAGGTAGGCTGCTGCTTTTCTTTTTCTTTTTTTTTTTGACTTGTTTTCTTTTTTTTTACAAATTTGTAAACTTTCTGATGGTGTTGGTGGTAGTGAGGAAAAGAAAAAGGGAGATTGATATCGATGATGATGATGATGATAATGGTGATGATGGTGATGATGATGATGATGATGAAGATGATGGTGATGGTGATGATGATGATGATGATGATGATGATGAAGATGATGGTGATGATGATGATGATGATGAAGATGATGATGAAGATGATTATGATGATGATGATGATGATGATGATGATGATGATGATGATGATGATGATGATGATGATGATGAAGATGATGATGAAGATGATTATGATGATGATGATGATGATGGTGATGATGATGATGATGATGATGAAGATGATGATGATGATGATGATGATGAAGATGATGATGATGATGATGATGATGAAGATCTTTATGATGATGATAATGATGATGGTGGTGATGATGGTGATGATTGATGATGAAAGTTGACGGAGTCGATAGCAATAAAGATTATAGCAGATGATGAAAATGATTTGATGATGATAAAGATTTTGAAGATTGTATGCTCAAGATGATAAAATGATATCAGAATATGAGATCATGCTCTAACCCACATCTTCTAATTATTTCACTTGTCAGGAAGCTGCAGAAAAGGCTAAAACGGCTGAGGAGGAGGCTAAGAAGGCGGCAGCAGCAGTCAAGGAGGCAAAGGATGCAGCGAGCAAGAAAGCAGCAGAAGAGGCTGAGAAAGCCGCCAAAGAAAAGGCTAAACGTAAGGAATCACTCTACATCTTTTACGATAACAAATGCACAATTTCTGTAAAAAGTTTACTATTAGCCAATCAAAATGGAATGATGTCCGTAGCTTAAAACTGCTATTGTATTTTGTTTTATTGTAACAAATTGTAACAAGCATCCTATGGTATTCAAATTTTGAATAAGGAAAATGTGTCATAGGCCTGGGGGCCGTTTCATGAAGCTGTTCGTAAGTTAAGAGCGACTTTACGAACGACTGGTGATCCTTTCTTATATACACGCTAAACCATCGCCAATACATACATGTATACCATAACAAGAAATGTTCACCAGTCGTTCTTAAAGTCGCTCTTAACTTATGAACAGCTTTATGAAACACCCACCTGGTGGTGTTTCATAAAGCTGTTTGTAAAGTTACGCACGACTGGAACCAATTACATAGGGATATCCCATAGCACAAGAAAGGATCACCAGTCGTGCATAAAGTAATTTGTATCTTATGAACAGCTTTATGAAACACCAACCAGGTGACTAATATAGTGAGTCAGTATTATCAAGTTTAGAAGTTGTTTAATGTATTGCCCGCTGGCTCTTTTACTATTATTTGGGCTGTCGAATACCAATGAACACTTTATATGAGCATTTTGTTACTCTTGAGCTTGGATGTGATGAGAAGAATATTTCAAAAGGAATATATTACAAAAATCATCAAATCACAAATGCTTACAGTGAATTCGAAAACCACTGGTTTTGCCTCAAATGACCTCATACTACCTGTGTGCAAAACACAACCAAGTATGGAAATAATTTTGTTTATTTTCGGCTGCTACTTACATACATACATAACAGGTACTTATATAGTGCTTTATAATTTGATCAAAGCGTTTTACAATAAATAACTAATAATAATGAAATTACATTAAAACAACACCTAAAATATATCTACGGGGACTGGTGCCTGATCTTAATGCCCTGTTCACCCGCAGTTTAAGGAACTTGCCAGAAGGCAATCCGGCAGGTTCATAACTCACAAGGGCTCTAAAAACACCAGGCCTAAGCTAAACCCTAACAAAAAACCAACTTACGAAAGGGAACTAAACATGAATATTTAAAACAATAGTTACACAAAAAATCATATGAGGAGAAAAAAATTCAAGGAGCAAATAAATGTGTTTTAAGCAGAGATTTAAATTTACTTCTCATAACCAATAGTTGAACCTGGATAAGCTTAATATGGCATTGAATGGGGATTTTTTTTTGGGGGGGGCACTTCCAGGGCTCTTTTGAGCATATTGGAAGTGAAATTGCTCCGAGCCACTGTGTTATTTTTTTTTCCCTGGTTACAATTTGCAAAAAGGCTTATTGGATTCTTTTCTCATGACATCAGGTGAACGTCATAACAAGATTCGCAAGGAACTCAAAGTGGCCATTAAGGAGAAGGACAAAGCCAAGCTACAGAAGTCCGTCAAGGAATTCAAGGATGCTAAGCTCGCTGACACAGACGGCGACCTTGCGAAGGCGGAAGCTATCCTCAAACGCTTCAAGGCAAGGGATGGTAAGGAAGCAAAATTAGTCATTTTTTATTTCTTTCCCCTTTTTGCTTGTTATGGCGGATATACCTTCAGCTATCAAAGGCAATTTTTGGGGGATTGATTGATACAATATATTTGACTCAATGATCAATTTGACTCATTTCTTTCAACTTAGTGAATAACTTGTTCTCTGCACAGTCCATTCATCTAGTTATACTGTGAAAAATATGCTGTGATTTTAACCCTAAAAAGGCTCAACAGTTTCAGCCATGCAACATTATTCTGCCTAGATTTCAAGGCTGAATTCTTTCATGTCTTTTTCAGATTTTGATGCATTTTTTGAATAACGAGTCCCTAGTTGTAACATACATGTATTTTGTGATGCCTGCCATGGAATAAGGCTTTTTTTTCGTGTTTTGTATGTTTTCCATATCTTTTCTTCCTATTTTTCTGTTAAGATCAAAGAAATGGTAATTTTAATGAAGAGAAAAAATGGTAATTCTATTCTTCTGCATATAAAACAAATGCAGAAATGATATATCATACTTTGGCCCCCTAAATTCTGATATTAATTCAATTTAAAATAAAAGAGATGACAAGTGTGAGAATTCTAATAAATGTATAAAGGTAATATTGTGTAAAAAATATTAAGAATGGAATGAAAGTAGGCAAGAAAATGAGAATTTTTCATTATGCATAACTTGTCAGATTTGGTGAAAGCCATGGACAAGCGCAGCCTGGAGGACCTGGAAAAGGCCATCAACTTTGTCAAGAAGAATGGCTTCGAGGCCCACATGCCACAGGAGATGATCAAGGCCAACAAGATGCTGCTGTCGCTCAAGCGGCTCAAGCGCCTCCGGGATGAGATCCTCAATCTCAAACAGAGCACGGTGGCGGAGATCCGTAGCTACTCCAAGCCTCCGGACCAGGTCCACAAGGTCATGATCGGCACCTACCTGTTGCTGGGCAACAAGGAGAAAGAGCTGCTGGTGAGCTAATTTCTGTGTCCATTTTGTTTTTCATCACTTGTACTGTTTAAAGAACAACCCAAGTTCCGTCAAGCAAGAGGACACCCCACAAGAAACAGTAATATTGATTTTGGTCGGGCGGGCAGGAACATCATAGATAATATGAGTTACAAAGAATTTAAAGAATACCTTGAAAGGATAACCCATGAAAGCCGAAAGGCTTATTTCCAAGGGGGTCCTATTGAACTAGAATATATTTTCAAACTTTTATGTAGATAATGCAGTATTATTTTCAGATCTATTATGGTGACTGAAATACAAAAAATATGGATTTTTTTCGCTTTACTTAATAGACACGCCATGGCGATTGTCATTTCCAGTGGCTTTCAAGTTTCATAATTTCATTATTTGCACTTTTTAGGTATGGAAGGGGATGCAGGCCCTCATTGGGAAGACTGGTAAAGAGGGCTTGAAGCGACGTGTCATGGAATGCGACCCCAATAAGATTCCTCTTGCCCCCGCTGAGCGTACCATTGTCCTCCTCTCGAAGTTTGACCTTGAGCAGGTCAGAGATGTCAGTGCAGGTGCAGCTGTTTTCTTTGCTTGGGTAAGTGGAATTTTGCTACGGGGAAAGGAGCGGGGATGAGCAGGGCATGTCTTTTTTCGTGATGACCTAGCGAGCCCAAAGTTTGTGGGAATGATGATGTAATAGGGTTTATTTAGTCCGAATAGGGTTCATTGGTATTCATAGCCCTGGGCCCATTGCAGAAAGAAATCTTGGTCGTATTGCCAATGGGAGGATCTCCTTAGCATTTATGTTGACATTCAAATGCTCGTAACTTTCTTAATATTTGTCCAATTGTGCTTGATACTTCATTGATCTCATTCTCTGATTTTCCTGTTTTCCTAACTTGATCAAAGTGTTTAATTTTCCTTTAAATGGAATTTTTACTTTTGTGATTGAAAAAACTTAAATGATTTTTTTTCAAAGTTGAAGCTTTACCATTTGGGCAAGCAGATCCGACTTGGGGTGTATTGATGGTTCATCTGCAAAGGCAGATTTAGCGTTTTGAAATGCCCATCTATACAACATATAGCACTTTTTAAGAAAAGTGTTTCTAAGTGCCGCATACTATTACCCCGGTTTTTAGCACACCTTCCCTGATCAGGCTCTTGAGCATTCATGGAATTTCTACTGCACCTGGGTGAAGAGTGCCAAATGTAGATAAATGCCTTGCCAAAGGATCCTCGTGCTGTGATGGGATTTGACCCCCAGACCTTGTGGTTCAAATTCTGGAGACTTGTCCACTGAGCAACAACACCTTCACTTTGCACTTCTACTTTTGTCTCCTGACACAGGCTACAGCCACGGCCGAGGATGTGATCGAGAGGGAAAGACAGAAGGCAGAGGGCATCACCCCAACGGAACTACAAAAGGGACACAAGACCATCAAGACGGAGATGAAATCTGGAAACATTACTATCACAATTTAGTGAGAGAGAATGGCATTGATACGGAACTGCCAACCAGTTGTTTTCAGTAGTCAGTACTGAAAAAATGATAGGAATAATGATGGTTTCATGCAAACTATGGATTTCTAAATTTTTGATAGTATATTTATGGTATTTCTTTAAAAATACTTTGAATTTCTCACCCAAATACAGATTTTCAGCTTTTAAAGTACTGAAATGTTCTTATTCAGGTTGGCAGCTCTGTTGATATGTTATAGAAGAGATAGACTAGTAAGGGGGTGGATAGATAATTTAGTGCAGAGAGAGAGAGAAGGGGGAGGAAAGAGAGATAGAAATGGAAAGAGGCAGATAGAAAAAGAGACATGAAGCATACAAGAGAGGGGGCAGTTGCACACAAATAGAGAAATGAGAGGGAAGAAGGAAAGAAGGGGAGAAAGAAAAAAAATCATGGATAGAAAACAATACATTTTGAAGTATGAGCATAATTTATTTAGGGGATGGGAGAGAGATAGAGAGTGAGAGAGGTGGATTATTGTCTTAATATTTTGAAATAAGTTGTAACAAATATATATTTGAAAATTATGTTACTGTATATAGCTGTAATATTTTGAGATCAAGATGATATATTTATCTTTCTTTTTTTTTACTGATTTTGATTACCACCGAACAAATTCATATTTGAAAATATTTCTTGCAACTCTACCATTCCAGTTGATTATGACAATTGGCAAGGCGTTGATCTTCATTTGCCGCTCTCCACCCAGGTTTACGACCCCGAAAGAAGGAATTCCTTGAATGCTTAAGCACCTGATTGGGGTAGCTGTGCAAAGCTGGGATAATAGTATGCATCCCCTAGACACATTGTATTAAGCATTTAATAAATGTTGCATATAATGGTGATGATGATGATTACATGTATTATATAATTATGAAACACTCTGGATAGCTTTGAATCTATGTTATCTTGTGGATAACAGAATGATTGTACTAGTTAACGACATTCAATACCAGCGCTCAACAAGAACTGCTGGATATATCTCATATTTCCCGAGGTCAATCGCAACACCAGCCTCATTTCAAGTCTGGTGTTTTGCCTGGTGTTGGTGTTGTCACAACACTAACACCAGATTTAAATACTGTACTTGAACTTAGCAAATATGTCTCTGGTGTTTAATAATATTGTCACAACGCCAACACCAGATTTGAACAAGGTACTTGTAGTCAGCCCAGTATGTCTTTATCATGCTCTGGTTTAATTAGATTTAGTGTTTTGTCTGGAATGGCAGGATAGTGATGTCCTTTATATGAAACCACACTCTAGCCCGTATTCGGAAGTTGGGTTTAATTTAAACTCTGGTGTAAATTTGTGGTTTAACTATCGACAGCCAATAGTTGCATTAATTCTAACAATGTTATGTAAATGTATCAGCTCATTTTTCGCTCAAATCATTCTTAACTGTTTCGGAATGATGAAATAATATTAACTTTCTCCACCATTCATGAGTTAGAAAAGAGCACAGTAAACATAAGAAACTTGCGATGCAAGGAAAATTTTGACATGTTTGGCTTTCCATAATTTCAGCACAGATTTAGACCATGATCTAAAGTTAAACCTGACTTCAGAATACGGGCCTATGTGTCTGTTTGTGGATTTTACACTGCCACATTGTTGAGTAGCTTTTCTTTCCAGTACAACTAGAATGATGTACTCCAGTACTCCATCTTTATGTGTTATAATATGTGTTGCCATGTCTTTCAACTTAAATTTGTAGTTTGTAAATTTTTAAACGTTTGATGTGTTGCGTGTGTGTACTTCTATGTCCATATTCCTTGTTACTTTAAGGTTCAGATTAATTGGACAATGTTTACAGCTTTAAACAAAGCACATTCTAGTACCTGATTGTGATATCGACACCAGGGGCCCATTTCATAAAGAGTCACAACCGGGCCCCGTCTTACAAAGAGTTACGATTGATCCAATCAGTTGTAGCTCTATGGAAATCCATCAGTGCCATAATTTTTTCTACAAGAAATTAGCAGTTTGTCCTTTGTAAACAAAGGAGAATGCACCAAATTGTCAAGAAATCAATGAATTCATGGATATACATTCATATCTAGAAAATCTTTGGTACAAGCATGCATTTTATATGTTGACTTTGCTGGCTTTCCATAGTTGCGATTGATTGGATCAATCACAACTCTTTGTTAGATGGGCCCCTGTTGCAACTTTTCCATTATGGCAACTACCATGACAATGGGGCTCGGCAGCCAATCAAAATCAAGGTTACCATGGTACATGTAGTTGCCGAAATGGGAAAGTTACAACAGTTGTAACTCTTAATGAAACAGGCCCCTGGTGTAAATATGAGTTAATTGTAATTCCAAAATAGTAAAGAAAAAAATCTGCAAGTTTTAATTGTAATATCAAGAGGAAGTATTTGTCAATACTGGTAGTGAAGATCTGAGTCAACATCTGAAAGCATGATTCTGTTTCATACACTCGTTTTTTCCAAGTCTTGTTTCAATTTATCAGATAAGATTAGATTGAAAAACGTTACAATAAAGTGCATATAGAATGAGTCATACAGAATACTGCACTTTTCTTAAAGCTTGTGTATAGTTTTGGTAAATCCACCAAAATGCACCTATCACTATTCCAATTCATTGCTATCTATTATGAATGGATATGCCCTATAACAGTTATGATGTGGAGGATATGAAATGAAAATGTGTTTTACAGTATAAATTTTGCGATTTTACATGGAATTTAACTTGATCGGGTCACCCGATCAAATTAAAATATCTGTGTGTTTTTGTCTTTCAATTAAATCCTATTCCAAATCATGGAATGGGCTGAAACTTTCAAGATATGTTCTTTGTAACTTTTGGATATCTAATCACTAAATTTATAAGATTAGTGCTTGAATGCCCATTTTTTAAATTTAAAACAAGCATCGCCGAGAGAGGGCGCTATATATCCAAGATTTGAAATTTTCTCAGAGAAGTGCAGTTGGAAAAATATCTAACGGTCTCTACGCTTCAGTAAGACTGTCATATTAAATGATATTCGATTATCAATCACATTATTGACCCTTTACCAAAGCTATACACAGGCTTTAAGGCCTTTGAACCAATAGACAAGTGCAGAGTTACCACTTGGCAAGGTTTCTCAAATGGCCTTCCCTTTCATCTATGTGGATAGACAAATTACAAAGTAAGATATGATGTAGGTTTGCCTGACATTGCATTATGCAGAAATTGCACAGACCTCGGGGCCCGTAACACAAAGCTTAGCAATGATAGTAGAACATTTATGATTGATTCCATTGACTACAATGTACAATCAATCGTGAAAATCAAGCGTATGATTAATCGCTAACCTTTGTGTTACGGGACCAGGGAGCTAGAATAGTGTGTCAATGTGTATCTTTTTATGTTTATGAAGATATTTGGTGCATTAGCATGTTGCTCTACTTCGCCAACAGTTAATTACCAGTTGCTAATGAACACATCGTTGCTTACCAGTGAATCTGTTTGAAAACACAATTCAAAGGATTTTACCTGACTGAATAATCAAGACATCAAAGTTGGTGCTTATCTCATTGAGTATTATACCACATTGATATTTGAGTTCAACTGACCATCTGATCATGGGCAAAACAGAACTACAGATGGGTCCGATAGATCCCTACCAAATATGGGCTGTGAATGGTTTTATCATGTTCCTCCGATATGTCAAAATGAAAATATAATGAATCGCAACCCCCAAAAAATTATAACATTATCACTTTAGTACTCTGTAGGGCTATGTGGAAGCGTCGTGGTGTAGCGGTTCTGACTCTTGCCTTGTAATCAGAGGGTCGTGTGTTCGAATCCCACCATGGCCTAGCGTCCTTTGGCAAGGCGTTAATCCACACTTTGCCACTCTCCACCCAGGTGTTAAATGGGTACCCGGTAGGATGCGAAAGCCTATATGTAGTATGCCTAGCAATTGAGTCTTGGAACTCTTGTTGGAATGCTCCCCAGGGAGTGGAGAAGGTGCATACATTGTATGCGGGCATGCAAGGATCCGATGACCGGGGTAATAATATATCTGTAAAGCGCTTAGAGACGTCGTTCCGATGTATTAAGCGCTATATAAATGCGGAATATTATTATTATTATGTGATGCACATTTTTAAAAAGACTGTATAAAACTTTTTCCAACAGCTCCGTCCCAGAGTCTCAATTGTTCCATTCAAAGCAGCTATTCTTGTACTGTTCAATGATTTTTCATTCCTTCCAATTACACCTCCGTCCATTATTACATGATTGTATTTGAGAGTATTTGATATTGTACAATATATATGTTATGTTAATATTACGATCAATCTGTCATACATTCTAAATTGAAGTCTTTACCACTTATGCTATGAGCAGGTGCAATCTTTCTACTTTGAAAAAATCCATGGATATTTTTGGGAGCATTTCAGGAAACATACATGGGTAGTGGTGTTTACTGATTTTGTTATAAGCTACTGAAATCTTTACATGTGATTGGTTCAGAGCAGTTAAGAATTATCAGTGTGTGTCGTGAAACACCCCCCTGATCAAGAATGAATTCATCACAATTTATATCTGTTGCGTGTCTTGTGCTAGAGTTAGCAATAAAAATATATATTTTATATTTCATCAATATTATGATATCCTTTTTCTTTTCTCTCTTATGTCTTTTTAATATGTAAATTGCCATTCGTCTACTGCCAACTCATCCACTCACCACATGGTCAACATCCATTTAGTCGTATGCCATTTCGTTCATCAACATTTTGTCTAACAACTATTTGGTCCAATCATCACTTCGTCTAATCACCATTTTGTCTGTGACCATTTCGTCTCCTAACCACTAGGTCTAATATCCATTTCAATGTCACTTATTTTTCACAATTAACACTTAGTCCTATTAGACCAAATGGCATATGGACTAAATGGTTATTGGACCAACTGGTTATTAGAAGAAATATTGAGTGGACAAATTGGCAGTGAGACAATGTGGATAGTGGACGAACTGATAGTAGACCAAATGATAGTACATGTAGATGAGTTGGCAATTGGACGAATTGGGAATAGACCTTTTTAATGTACCCATTATGATGGTTCTGCAAATTGCATGTAAAAGCAAGAGTATTCAAATCTTTATCCCCGATTTCCTATGCATGTTTAAATATTAACCAACACTGGCATACCAGTGATACCCCCTCCCCGAAAAGGAAGAGGGATTAGTTTTTTTTTTTAATAATGTGTATTTTAACTTTTCAACATAATTTCCATCAATTGTTTGTTTTGCATCTCACAGATTGGGGCTTTTTATGTTGAACGTTACCATAAAATAGATTAATGAAGTGAAAAAAAAATCCTATTCGTTTTTCATTATTAGCAATTATTTACAAATTTTGTAAAATAGCATGTACTGTATCCAAAACTTTGGTCCATCAAATTTTTGCCTCAATTCCTCTATTACGAAGCATATGGTGGTAACTGTTGCTTGAACATCTACTTGAAAACAGCAAGATTCCTAAAGATTGAGTTAATATTCGCATAACATATAGAACCTTTCTCTAGGTGCTTTACAGCATAAAATGTAGTATGAAATGAAGTAATTGTATGACTTAAAAACTAGTCTGAAAAGTAGAAATTACTGATACAACATGAAATAAAACCAAGGATAATTTAATCAAATTTAAGCATATTAAGACATGGCTTTGGAAGGCAGATATGTACATGGCGCCTTGTACATGTGAGCAAATACATCAAGGACAGCTAGCCGATACTTGAAGTGCCTTGAGTGGTTAAGTTTAAGTGGTTAAGGGCATTAAGAAGTCACAATACTCCTACAATTATATTGAAATATAATATGAGTACATGTATTATTCTGTGTTGGAACTTGCTGATTTCTGCCCTCTCTAGCTAGTGCTTAGTGCATATTGACCCCTTAAGTTTTTTTTTTGCTGGTTGATATTGATACATCAGTGCACATCACATGTCCACTCAAATTTTAGCATCTTTAACAGTTTCTTCACAGTCTCAGTATTTGAATGGATAAGTTTATTAACTTTTCCTTTATTTAATTCATTCACAAATACGTAAATTCTTCCATTCTTCGATTCATTCAATGAAGTCTGTAAAAAAAATGAATGGATAACTACAGTAAAGGTTAATAAAAAATGTATTCATCCATTAATCATTGAATTGACTAAGGGATGATTTAAGAATATTTATTTAAAAGTGAAAAAATAAACCAAGAAAAAATGAATAAATGAAATAAATTAGAATAATTGATAGACAAATACACTGAATATAAATTGTTAATTGATTCATTTGATTATTGTAGTTGATTAATTATTAAATAAACTAGTTAATATTTATTTTTTCCTGCTCATATTTATCGACAAATATAATTAAAATATCATGGTAGGTAAAACATCATGTAGATGTTCAACTTCTAGGAAAAAGTATTTGTAATATATTTATGATCGACGGCTTCATGTAGCTCGGGTCAAAAAGCGTGCAAGGATAAGAGCTTGATGGATGAATATTGTATTGCATTTGAACCTTTATTAATCTCCAGTAATTCCTTACAGATTACCAGAGGATTAAGGCAGATGGTATGATATGAGCCACTAGCCATGCATGCAGAGACTAGAAGTAGGCCTGCATGTACATACCGGGGTGCTGCTATCCAGGAGGCAACCCCCCCCCCCCCTTGTTTTTTATGTAGTGCGAAAAAAAACAAGAGTGGAAAGGGGAGATGCATGTAAGAAAGAAGAGCACCAAAAAAAATCAATGTGAACTATTTATTTCTGTAGTTTAATAAAGAAAAAAGCAGGTTCTCTCTTAATTGTCTTCGTCCCCAAATGAAAATACCCTACCGACACACCGGCTTCCTGCTTCGATCACTAGCTGCCATCCTCTCTGATCCTACTTTTCATTTCCTTCCTACATATAATTGTTTTCTTTTAATAGCTTAAAGGTCAAGTCCACCCAACAAACAGTTGATTTGAATAAAAGGAGAAAATTCCGACAAGCATAACGCTGAAAATGTACATGTATGTATATATAACGTGCCCTATCTTGAAAAAGAAATCCTTTTTACGTGTTTTTTTGGTCGCGCATGGTATCCACTCAATGTAAGTGCCCCCCCCCCCGGTATATATGTTTACTGGTCGGTATGCAAATTATGATCAGACTGATGATGTCACCCACTCACCATATGATCATTTATCCTCATTGTCATGTGAAACTTAATTTTATTCCTCCCTGAATATGTGAAATTACCATTAAACTGTTTATGGTTAACTCAAGTTGGTCCTTATCGCCAATTCTGTAAAATTTGAAATATTTCATATTTCAAACAACAAAAAACAAAAATAGTGAGGAACATCATTGACTCTACTTTTTTAACCAATTTGCACCGCCCACCAAAAAAAATAACTTTGTTACCAGAATTTGAGGAAATTTTCAATCTTTTTCGCTTGATGAATTTCAATTCATCATTTGGATATGCATGTACATGTTTTTATAACTTAATATTTTCATCAAGGAACTAGTACCAATTTAACGGCCTCATTGCATAATTATTTCTCTCTTTACTTCTACATTATCGCCCCCCTTTTATCATACAAACACTGGTGTATATGGTAAATGGGGGGGGGGTGGACCCCAACAGTTTTATGTCAAGCCAGGGTGGGGGGAGGCAAAAAAGAAAGGCTAAATAGTGAAATATGATACTTTGTGTATTAGTGGATATGTCAAAATCTTTATTATTTTCATTTTTAAAAAGGTCAAACTTTTGCTTGCTCGCAAAATTCGAGAAAAAAAATTTGTTCCATACACCAACAACATTACACTGCTGCAGATACACATACAATGTACATGTACTCACACTCCGTCTCATCCCATCTCCTGGGGGGGGGGTGTTGCTTGCAATCTCCTTTCATCCCCCTCCCTTATCTCTCAATCGAGCATCTCACTCTAATACCCTTTTCATAAACCCATCCTCCAATTAGCCGCCTAAGAGTAATGCGGATAATTCAACAGAAATTGCATTCACAAACTCCGAAAATAATCTGCATTATTTTTACGAGCGCCCGTCCTGAAAAAGGAGGATAATCGTCATGACAACTGGACACGCCCCCTCCGATGCGGTGGTGTTGGAAAAGGGTGACCTTGTAACCGCACCATGGCAATTATCCGCATTATTTGGAAATGCGTTCATAAAGTCAAAATCTGGTCCCGATGCTGAGCTTATTATGCGGATAATAGCAGCATCAAAATAATGCGGATAACTCTGGTCCTCCTCCGATTTTACGACCAAATTATGCTGCTATTAGCCGCATAATTGGGTTTATGAAAGGGGTATAACTCACTCTCCCTCCCTCTCACACACACACACACATACATGTACACCAATATATCTTTTCCTCTCCACCCCCCCCCTTCTCTCTTTATCTCAACCCCCCCCCCTCTCTCTCTCTCCCTCTCTCATAAAATTCACCAATCAATTAAAATCAAAACAAATCAAATGTTAGTTCACATTATTTTATTCTGAGATACAAGAGCTAGTTTACAAAACGTCCAAATTTTTTCAGAAGTGTTAAAAAAAACAGCATACAAAATGTTCTCTTTATTTCATGTTACTACTTGAGCCCCATTGCTTAAAAGTTATGCAACTTTGCCCTCCAATGGTAACTACCGTGGTACTGTAACAATACTCCTCAGCCAGTCAAAATCAAGGATTCCGTGAAAGTTACCATTGGATAGCAAAGTTGCCATAATGTATTAAACTTATAAGCAATGGGGCCTGGTTATAGTAGAAATATGGCATAAAAAGCATACTGTATTGTACATGTATGTGTATAGTCTACTCCACCGGCAATGTTAGATCACCATTGACATGCCGTAACGCGACCACATGTTAAGAATGCATCAACAAAGAATCAATGTTCATAAGTGTACATGACTACATGTAGCTCTTCATTCAACCACTATCGATAACTACTGACATTATTTAAAAAAGCAAATCTAACGACCCTTGAAAGTACATGTACAGCACAACATTTTTCATTTGTAAGTTTTCATTGATTTCATGATTACAAACAATCACATTTTTTTTTGTAGAGCACATTAGTCTTCATGTGTCTTCTGTATAAAATGCATGTCGATCAAATTGTTTACATACACGTTCTACATGTACACGTGTAGAAGTTCACTTACATAAAGATGCACGTACATGTACTACATATCTTATGATAGTCAGGTCCAATTACATACATTAATATCAAAGGAATAATAAATAGAAGAAAATGGAGCAATATATATTACAGGCCATTGAAAGCTTTACAAACATGCATACACTATACAAACAAAGAACATAAATGTACATGTAAAGGATGAACGTCATATAAAGTACACACACATATTAAAAGGTATTGTCAATCCACCTTTAAAAAATTGAAATTACTTTTTTTTTTTACTCACATCATGCCAGAATTAGCAACAGTACATGATTCTAAATTCCCTTTATCTTCATATACATGTACATGACTTGTGTTACATGTACATGTAGAGTGGATCTAGAAATACATGTAAAACAGATTTGACCTGGCTGTCAACTAGGCCTATGTACACTGAAACACTGGAACGTAGAATCGTAAGTAATAATAAATACATGTACTGTCCAAAATTATACATGTAGGACATTTTCACTAAAGGCCACTGGTACATTCACTTTGCATCAACAGTCTCTACATATCATATTAAAACAGGAATTACGCTAATTTCATGATCAAAATATCACTTCAGAGGCATGTATTTTTTAAGCACAAAAGCAGTGATTTTAAGCGTGGACCTATTGTAATACATGTAGTTCTATGTTAAAAAAAATTTCTATTGAGCAAAATCCATTGAGACAAATTTGCCCTCAGTACCAGCCAATGACGCTCATCCCTGCAAGATGCAAGTTGGCTTCCTGAATAAAGCAAATAGATTTTCTTTGAAGGGGAAGTTCATCCTGACAAAAGGTTTACATGTAAAAACAGCTGAAAAACAATTAATATAAAAAATATTGGTAAAGGTTTGAGGAAAATTCATTAACATTTTTTATGTCATACACGTGCATGTATGGGAACAGCTTCCCCGCATAAAAAAATAATGAAATGTCATTTTCTCAATGAATTGAAAATTATTTTTTTTATTGTACATGAATCGATATACATGTACAGACAAAATCGACAGTCCTATAAAAATGAAAAAAAAAATACTAGTCATAATGAACCACTTGAAAATTGAAAATCATGCATTTTGCTCAAATATGATGTCACAAATCAAAAACTAAAAATATCTTTGGATTTTGCTCAAAACTTCACCAATATTTTTTCAACATTTTGTTCTGTAGTATTTTTTTCCAATTAACTTCCCTTCAGTGTCAACTTCCCCTTTAATATTATTGACAGTCTCCATGATACATGTATGCTCTACATTATAACACTTCTATGATTTTGTTAAAGGGGAATCCAACCCAAATAAAAACTTGCTTTTATAAGAAAAAGAAAAATCAGACAAGTTGATAGGTGAAAGTTTGATCAATATTGGACAAACAACAAAAAAGTTATGAATTTTTAAAAGTTGTAAATATTGGTAATCACTATACCCATGGAGACTTCAAATTGGCCGCATATGGGATGTCATAGTGATGTAAGGCAAGGACTACTCTTCCATGTACTCCAATACATATTATGGCTAAAATGTCATTTTTCCCAAAAGTTTTATTTCAAATTATATTTTTCTTTCATGAGGACATAGAATAATATACTACCTGGATTATATTTAGATTACTGCCCCAGGGGAATGGGTACTTAGGAGAAAACCACAAATCCCTGATAATAAAGTACATGGCCTATGGGAAAGTTGTCCTTGCCCCTTGTCATAATTTACTTACCCAGTTGCCAATTTGAAATCTACATACTATTAGTGATCTCAATTTTAAAGCAGCTATAACTTTCTTATTGCTTGTCCGATTTCTTTCAAACTTTCGCCATTCTATTTAATTTATTTTTCTCCTTCCCAACACAACATTTTATGGCCAAGGCTGGATTCCCCTTTAAGCTACAGTAGATTTTTCTTAGAAAGAAAGGAAAACTGGAGAAAAGTTGCTTCATACAATACAAACAGGTCAGGAGAATAGATTTAAAGAAAAAAATAACCCTGGTATCAGTTTGGCTTACAAGAAATACATACACATGTACAAAAAATTAGATTAATAAAAATTAAATAAAAACAAGAGAAACTTCCACAAAGAGAAATGGATTTATCTACAAGTTGTAGGCTTCTAAAGTTTTAAAGTTGCGACTGAGGAGATCTGACACGTAGTGGTACATGTACATGTACACTGTACATGACGGAGATATTTAGACCTATATGTACATGTACATGTAATTCATTTTAGTTTCTCAGAAAATTGAAAGTGGTTTTATTATTTCTAACTACATGTAGTGCATTTCACTAATAAATTAGAAACATTTTTTTTTACATACACACATTTTGATGAGAAAAAAAAACATTGTATTTTCATTAATTGTGGATGATAACAAAATGTACATAAATCTATGTTGGATAGCATTTATCAGGCAGCTGCTGTACAAAAAAAAACTCTTTAAAATCCATGACAGTTTTCTTTAATTTTCATCCTTTGAACCTCAATTTACCACGTTTCTCTCATCTTTCTGCTTTCATTGAAATAAAACAAAGTTGATGTTAAAAGGTGGATGCTACAGGTAAGCCTATAATGTATAGGCCTACATGTACATGTATGTACATGTGTAGCAAGGTTGTGTAAACACAAAAGATTTCCTGTATTCATGGATCCCTATACAAAGTGAACTGGCAAGAAAGGTTCTATCCATACATGCAGACACACAAAAGATACTCAAAGCAGTGTCTGACCAGGGACAAGTTCCAACAGTCCTCACTACTTACATACATGTACATGTATGGGCTATGGGGGTGTTAAAAGTCTGCAGGCACAGACCCCGATTGTAACTTTGATTAGCAAGTGTGTCTCCACGCAAAGACTAGCACATACAAAACTTACAGTTTGAGGGCCTTCAGTTCACAAGTCAAGAGTAGGCTGCACATTCAGACCCTTAATAAACTCGAGTGAAGGGTTTGCCCAGCAGATACAAGTTTTCACTAGTGAGGCCGGGTCCAATGTATGGTTTTTCATTATTCTGAATGACAGCAAATTGGCAACTTTTTCATTTATTCAGTATTTAATCAGTATTTTTTTTAACTCATTCTATTTTTTCAAAGTATGAACATGGAGAGAAAAATAATGAGTGTCGGTAGTTTTAGGAGCAAATGGAGATTAATTTTTAAAAGCCCATGGGTGTAGATCAAGGTACAAAAAAATGTCTCATTATCCTGAATGCTAGCAATTGAAATTGGCAACCCTTCAGTTATTCATTTTTCAATCATTTTGTTTGACTCATGCTACATGTACATCCATATTCTACTTCTTCCAAGTATGAAAATGAATGTTGCAAATTTAGAGAGCAAAAGGAGATTAATTCTAGACCTTACAAAAGCTGTATATATGTACAGGTGTACATGTACTTCTATGGGTTGAAAATTATGTAAAATTTCACAGGCTAGAAAATACGAGAAGCACATATATGCAAACTGTTTGCATTTGGTTCATGAAAGGGCATTGTACATGTAGATCAACGTGTGCTGTACATTTCCTGACGGCCTCAGTTTCCCTGGCCACATGTGTAAGTGTACATGTATGTACAGGCATGTCGGCATATTATACATTGTAAATGTACATTACCATGTACGGTATATTTACAATACACTTACAGGTCTACATGTAGAACTCTCGATCTTTAATGCAGCACACATGTATGTCCAATTCTATACAATGCCCTCAAAGATGTAGGCCTAAACATGCATGCACATTTGTATGTACATGTACATTTGTACATTATCCATGCAATACCTACGGTGCATGTACATGTAATTGTAAACTTGCATTACATGTGGTCACATGTCATAAGGTGGTCCAATTTCGCGAACAGGGTAAAAATGGTCAAAAATTTTATTTTTTGATATGTTATTGCTTTTACCATTCTCTAAATAATGAAAAAGTTTTAAGTCTCGAATACCTTTATTTTTCCTTAAAATGACTAATTAACAGCTAATTATTACATAGACGTCAATGTAAATGTGAATTTTGAAATGTGTTTTTCTCAAATTGGACCTGCTGCACATAAAATGGTGTAAACAGTTGATGTAACATTGGATCACCCTAGTATTTTGCAGTTATAATCTTGAAACATCAATGATTATTAAATCTACCAAAAATCGAATAATTATCTATTATTTTATGCATATTAATTATAATAATTAATTAACAGTATTTAATTTCACATTTTTGCCCCCAAAATACCTGTCACTGTATTTGTATGCTTGGCAAAATGACAACATCATGGGTAGAAATGTTTGTTGCAATGATACACAACATTTGTACTAAAAATTAAGATTACAAGTTAGATAATTAACCAAATCTCTCCGGTTTACTAATTGATAAGGTTGCAGATCAGAGCTGACATACACATGTATTCCATTGCTGCATATTTTCAAAATTGTCAAATTTTTATGACATTTAGTTGTTCCCTGCTTTAAAACGCCCAGAAATATGAGGATATCAGTCATATTACATATTATAGTAAGTTGTTAATTAGGTTTAATTAATATTTTATCATTTACCGCATCCACCGGCTCCGCATCCACCGGCTCCGCCACCCCTGTTACTTCAAACTTAATGTGCTATAATTTTTGTTCCTGATATTGTATTGATCTAATTCATAGTAATATATTTAGCCTATAGTTCTAGCTTTAAAATGAGATATTACTCAATAAATTTGGTCAAGATGCTGTGATGTAGCAACAATTTATCCATGGCACCGTGTGGAAAATTGTTCATACGCCACCCTTTTTGCATACCCAACTTATGAAATGCGACCATGTACATTTTTATGTAGGGCAATGTGTGTATATTTTGAAAGTTTGTACAATTAATTCTACATACATGTAGATAATATCTCGAGGCTACATGTAGGTCGAAGGCCTACAATTGTTCCCCTGTTGTTCCCCTGTATTGCTTATTGTACAACAACAACTTTAATAACTTGTTGTACACTAGGAAACGGGAGGCCGAATGTCAAACAATCAAACAGTTGCACACACACCGTCCAAATTATACCGTTGCACGGGCCAGGAAAAGGTGACGTCACTTGTCACTATAAAAATATGATTCAACACATTGCATAGTATGCTTTTACAGGTGCACTATGCGTAGGGCCGGGATTACTGGCAGAAATGAGCATTGCTGCGCTTTTTACACTTGGGTTATATAATAAATCTTTAATATTATTTTACCAACGCCTCAATGGTGTTAGTAATGCCTACATGCAAGAGTATTTAAGTTAAAAACAACCTCATGTTTATACCTGAATTGATACGAGACAATTCCTTGATTCATTCCCAATCAAACCTTCTGCCGACAAGGTCAAAGAACTTTTCATTGAACGGGCGGAAGAAATCCTGAAGCTTGCGAAGTACTTTGGGATCCACTTCCGGATGAGGCTGCCCCTTCGAACTCCCCAAACATCTTAACTTCTTCTTTTTCAAACAATAGAATCCCTTTGTTTCATTGTACACAAACACTTTCTCATTGAAATAGTCATGAAGACCGAGGAACTGCTCCACCCGCTTCATCTCCGAAAGCGGGTCTACTATCAGCTTTGCACCATCCACAAACATGATCTGCGTAGTGGGGAAGTAAGCGTACCAATTCTTCACGTAATTGGCGTACATACTGGTCTGTACAGCTTGATAGCTGGTATCGATCTCACCATTGAGAAGTACCTTGTCTTCGAATCGAGGAAAATTGCGATTCTTATTTGCCGTGTGACTCGAGATCTGCGTGTAATCCGATATAGTCCTTATTGTTGGATCACGCACAATGGCTAATAATCTAATGGAGCTATTCATGCGGTAAATTCTATCAGGCGCTTCGCTGGTGATAAAGTACGCTGGAGTCTTCTCCATGGTGATTTGATCTGCATAGGAAAAAGGCATCTGCTTCCTATACCAAGTCAGACCTTTTTCGTAAAAGTCATCGAAGAAATGAAGTTCTGGCTTCGCAGCGGCGATACTCGGATGCATCCTCAGCATCTCGATGAGCGCCCTCGTGCCGCACTTTCGCACGCCCATCACGATCGCCTGAGGTAGCCTCTGTTCAAATGAACCACTGTGTTCGGCAGAGAGCAACGAGATTTCATCATTGATCCTATCCACACTCGCCTGTAAATCATTGCCGTTGTTTTCGTAGCTAACTTTCTGCTCGTCCCCGTACAGGGTGCACAAGAGTTTTCTCATCTTCTCCTTGTCTGAGATTTGGTCCGTGGATAGTAGGAGCAGGAAGGCTGATATCACCAGTGCTGCAGCCAAGACCCGTCTGTTGGACAGCACATGGTGGTTCAAAATCTTCATGATGTCACAAATCATCTTGATGTCAGTCTGTTACAAATGCGACATGATCCAAAATGCCTGTATAAAGAATAAAGAAAGAAAAAATTATTGTAGAACGATGATTTCTGTTTATAAAATTCCATTAGTTTTGAAAACTCTTCATTCACTTTACAGGAATACCATAGAGCTCTATGGGAATACAGAAGCCAATGTATGAAATTATTAAACACATCTCTACAGCTCTCAGTGTTTTTTTTAAATGCACTCACAAGAAATGATACTTTTGGAGAAGATGGCAAAATCAAGATCTTACTTCATAAAGACTTGTTAAAGGTCAAGTCCACCCCAAGAAAATGATGACTTGATTAAATAGACAAAAATCAAACTAGCATAGTGCTGAAAATTTCATCAATATCGAATGTAAAATAAGAAACTTATGACATTTTAAATTTTCGCTTATTTTTCACAAAACAGTGATATGCACAACTACATGTAGGTGAGTCAGTTGATGATGTCCATCACTCACTATTTCTTTTGTTTTTATTGTTTGAATTATACAATATTTCATTTTTTTATAGACTTGACAATAAGGACGAACTTGACTGAACCACATAGTATTAAAGAATGGTACTTTCACATGTTCAGGGAGGAATTAATCGTTGTATGATCACTTGACAATAAGGAGAGAATTATACTATTTCATATAGTAAAATACAAAAGAAATAGTGAGTGGATGACATCATAGTCTCCTCATTTGCATATCAGCCAGAATGTGAATATAACTGTTTTGTGAAATTAAGCGAAATTTAAAATGTCATAACTTTCTTATTTTGCATCCGATTTTGATGAAGTTTTCAGTGTTATGCTTGTTGGATTTTTCTCTTTTTATTCAAGTCTACTTTTTGTTGGGGTGGACTTGTCCTTTGACAGATGCACACTTTTTCAAAACAAGGTTACAATCAGCTTATCAAATTCAATACCCACTCAGATAATTTCATTGATGCCTCTGTTCCATATAGGCCCTATATTGTTCGTTAAACACTGATTTTAAATGTTTACTTTGTCAATTGTATGTTCCACACGGCCCTAATTGAAATCAGTCTGTGAACTGTTTGGGCTTTTTAACCGTGTATAAATAAAATAAATCTTATCTTACAGTATCTTATCTTATCCATTATAGCGATGTCACACACTCGCGTTGGTCAAAGTTTGCATCTGCCACTGTACCAAGATTTTAAAATCTGCGTTCATTGGATGTAAATGATTACATAACGTAGCATAAATACATCCTCACCTTTCACGTTATTCGCATTATTTTAGGGTTGGATGAAGTTTTATCGATAATTTTGGGGCTTTTTGGACATCATTCTGAGCAGTCAATGTTTTTCGCCCATGTGCCATTTTGATATCATTCTGTACATCTTTGAACATAGAGGGCAGCAACACATGACTGTGCGCTGCCTTTGACGCATACATTAGTTGGTACTTCACTAAAATTGAGCTTTGCGCTTGTGATATTTTCCATTCAATCGAAATGGAGTTGAGTGCAGTCACGATGTTTGGATTGTCATAATTATCAAAGTTAGGGAGATCATGTTTTATGGCTAGTAAGTATTCATATTTTGTTGAGATTTTAGAGTAATTTCTGTTGCTGTTCTGTGCAGTTTGACGAAAAATATGTTTTCTGTGATTTTCCATTTGAAAATCCACTTTCAAAAGGCCATTTCCGTGAAATCAAGGAAAATCACTGTGTCCCTGCATAATAACGGGTGTTATCGATGAGAGAAACGTTATCGATATCGCTAAGTGGCAAAACACAAGCGATTATCAACAAGTGTGACTAGATTCACCGCGAATTACACACAGCCCATGCGCAATTAATTTGCGTTCGCGATCCCCATTTTGGATTCAGTAGTGAATAACATGGTTGGAACTGCCCTTTATCGACCACCGAATTTTCTAAGCATCGTATCTGCGAAAATATAAGTTTTACCTAGTTTTCGTCTCACTTGTGCAGAAAATGGAGCAGATCAGATTCCCATGTTTCGATCAGCAAATCCGATTCAATTCGCGTATATATCGGTTAACAACAAATACAATTTTATATTTGCTCATTTGCACCCTTCTTTTGAAGCCGACTTCCCGCAATACACGTCTAAGTTTACGGCCGATTCTTGTCCGGTGGCGACATACTCTTCCATATCAGTTCTATGTCAACATGCTAACTACTTCCACTGCCATCTCCAGCACATGAGTGATGATTGACGACGGATATTTGTTCTAAAGCCGTTTCCTATCGGATTTCTTGGTATGAACAACTGTTTTTCGGCGGGGTTCGGTTCTAGTCAAAACAATTTTGAATTTTGATAAATTCTAGTAAATTTTTTACCTTTTCCCCCTTCTCTTGCTGTTGTAAAATTGATTCTTACCGTTCCTAAGGACACTGTGCCTACTCTCCCGCGTGTATCGTTTAAAAAAACGCAATAATCTTAATGCGTGCAAGGTGGTCGGTTTTTAAAGAGGTGGTTGATATTAATGATATGTGGTGGTCTCACTAAGTTACATGTGGAGTAGGATGGGGGGTCGGGTGTCCGGACACTTTATATTTTTAAAGCCTTCTTTTTTGTCTTTGGATTACACTAAAAATGTGAATTCAAAAGTGGAGGCGCACGGCCAATATGGAAGACTCTCTCCAATATGGGAGATTGTCTCCCATATTGGAGACCTGCTTTGCAAAAGGACAAAAGAAACAACACCAACAAAAGCATGATTTTTTCCACCCAAAATTTTGTCTCAATGAGGTCAGAAGCCCATTTGTTTTGTGTGATCGACAACAAAAATCCTTATCAAAACAAAAGTAGACAGTGAATTTTTGAAGTAGATGGTGAAAAGGGGTAATTTTTCATGAAGAATCTGCTTATCACATTTTTATTTGCTGCCAAGGTAATCCTTTTGCAGCAAATGTAAACAAAGGACATTAGTCTCCAAAACTGGAGACTGTCTCTGAAATTGGATACCCAATTTCTTTACAAAAGTCTCTGATATTGGAGAGTATCTCCCACATTGGAGACAGTCTCCAATATTGGCAGAGCAACCAAGTCTCACGCATTTAGGGTCCGTCTCATGATCTCATGCACGGCACGCTTTTCTCTCATGCATCGGGACCCGACAGAAAAAGAGAAAAATTAGCATTATTCGCTAGATTATATCACCTTCGCACGCCGTCGCGTCTACCCCGGTACGTGAGACGAATGGAAAGTGCAGTCAGCGCACAGGTGATACGATGAATCACGTGCATGCATCGCATGGATTTGTAGTATGGATCGATATCAAAATGAAGCCCATATATCGTGCGCTCGCCTTTTCGAAACGTACATTTATATTTTAATTTTTGTTCTCTATAATATTTCCTAACATTTTGTACTAAAAATTGATGAAACTTCGCTGTAAATTTTTCCCAATGACTTTCTAAAATTGATCGTCCGGACACACAACAACTGGGTATATAGTACTGCGAACATGGTGAACCGATTTCAAGTTCAAATCACTGATTTTAATTTGAGATGTTTTACAAGAATTTGAAGAAAGAAAGGGCAAGGAGTGAGTCTATGGCTATGCAGACCTACCAAGTCTCACGCATTATGCGTGAGACTCAAGCATTTTGGACTCTTGTTCATCCCCTCAAATCTCTGTCTCACGCAACAATCACAGCCTATCCCCATATACATTGTACACAATGTCTGTGATCTCACTCAGATTCACAGAAAAATCTCACGCATAGCTGGTCTTTGAACTTGGCATCTCTGACTCTGTCATGTCTGTCTATGTCCTAGTGTAGGGCTAGGCGATAGTCATGATAGTAAGATTAGTCACTGTAAAGTAAGCCGATTCGGCATTATCGTGATATAGGTAACCACCATTCACTTCATACAGCAGCGCTTTATTCAGTCGCACGCACGGTTCCCTATTCCCCTATTTCCACCTCCATTCACTTTGTAGTTTGTACACAAATGCGCGTACACAAATCTATGAGTGGTTTCCAAAACCACGATTTGGCCGCCGATTCTATGTTTTGGTCATGATCTGTTGCCTTTGTTACCCTAAAATAAACTTTAAAGGACAAGACTTCCATATCAGAATATCTATCCCCCAGAGATGCCAAGTTCAAAAAAATGTTATGCGTGAGATTTTCATGACTCGACGTCTCTGTGCGCGCGCGGCCAGTACTTACACTCGTACGTTGCGAAAAGGCTCGCGCACAACGAGCGCGCGCATGAGATATGGGCTTCAAAATCATGCGATGCACGCACGCGATTCATCGTATCACGTACTAGCTGTGCGCTGACTGCACTCTTGATTCATCTCGCGTGCCAGGCTTGACGTGAAGGCGGTCGGCCAATCGTATAATCTGGCGAATAATGCTATTTTTTCTCTTTTTTTCTGTCGGGTCCCGATGCGTGAGAAAAATGGGTGCCATGCGTGAGATCGTGAGACGGACCCTGAATGCATGAGTCTCACGCACAATGCGTGAGACTTGGTAGACCAAAAGCTTCGGTCTCTGTTTTGTTGGTTGTTCAGCTGAACTTCGTTGGCTTCACTCACCAAATACAGAGACCGAAGTTCTAGCGCGATCTGTACAGGGGACTCAATGGCCATATGTGTATGTACTTAAGATCGGATAAAACGGGGAAGTGAATTTGCGCGACAGCCGAGGTAAGTCACTGTTTTTGTTCCTTTTAACTTCATTTTTCTCCGTTTTTTGGCAATTGATGCCAAGAGGGAATATAAATTTGCACTCTGGTCACTATAATTTTCGAAATTTTTATTCATTAAAGACAAAAATTGAAAAGCCCCGACGGGGGGATTTTGCATTGCAAGTCCCCTAATGGTGGCTGCACGATAGCGAGCCGTCTGTGTACGAGGAGAAATAAAAAAAAAATGTTAAAAAACTCCTCGAAACAGACGGCTGCCAGCTGTCTAGAGACTTGGTAGCTCTGATCCCCTCCACTAAAATTGCTCACCACTGTTGATGAACGCTCCCCCGGCCCGGAGCTCCGCCGCGGACACGGCACGCCACGGGCGCGGCAGGAAATTCACATGATTGTCATTAAAGTTAGTTATAAAACTAGGCTTTGTTATGGGTTTTATTCATTAATTCATTAAAATATACTTTCGGAAAACTGTAAATTACTTACCATTATCACACTACAGTGATTTGGAGAAGATCTCATGTAAGACAAGCAAAATTTAAGCTAGAGACTTTGGAGTGAAAATGATCCCGATCTTCGGTCGGCCATTCCGATTCGCAACTCCGCTATCGACGTGTATTATACGTATCAACGACATCTAACTCCTTTGTAGCCTCAATAAAAAGATGTATATTTACTACGGATGTAGCACGACTTTGGTTTCTCTTCATTATTGCTGTCCATGGTTCCTATAAAGCCATGGCACAAAGAGATAAAATTTACATCGAGTGACCGCGAATAATTGAATGGATAAAATATAATTTAATGGTCCAATTCTCTGAGTGATGGTAAAAATTGACCCTTCGATCTTTGTGAATCTATAATGAACTCTCATTTATCATCATCACCATCATCGTCTTATTTTTCTGATGATGATGATGATGATAGCGCTGATCCAGGGGGGGCACAGGGGACACGTCCCCCCCCCCCCCTTTGAGAATCAAAATTAAAATTTTAGTATTAAAATGCCATTCAAAACGAGGTGTGCCCCCTTTTTACCTTTTTTTTGCTTGTCAATTCTTTTTTACGAAATATCCTAAATTTGTGGTTTTGGGGCTTGTCAAAATTTTCCTCCGAAATATTTGCCCTCGATCCCCCCTTTTTGAAAGTCCTGGATCGTCCCCGATGATCGATGATCTTCTTCTGATGATGATGATGCTGATGATGATGAAGGGTTTTTAATTTTTTTTCATTGAGTAGTTTTTATTGACAACTTCAATTCATATACAAAATAAAATATATATAACAAATAGAACTTCGATGTCTTTACAAATACCTAGACAACTCTTAAATTTAACATCATTTTTTCATGAATGTTACAATAAAACACAATGTCAGACATCTTCCAATACATAATTATAAATAACATTGACTCGTGATAATTATAGGCATCAAGAAGAAACTTCTACAGTAAATTCAACATATTGAATTTTCTTTTCAGTGTCAAATAAAAAACATAACTGAAGAGAGATTTTCCAAATACAAAAATATATAATAAATAAATAAATCATTAATAAAACTTAAAACGAATTGAAGCCATCAGCATATGTATATATTTTAAAAACCCATCACCTCGGCCTCCTCACCGAAATAAATTCAAACTCAACTACAAAACTCAGCCCTACTAAAATCAAGGTATGATTAATTAATTGATATTTACCTTTATTTTTTTCCTGCTTCCCGAAAAAATTTTCCTGCCGACTAAATTTATTTGTTTCAAAATTTAAATTTCTTGCACACAGATCCGAAAGTGATTTTGAAAATTCACAAGTATAAAATAAATGTTCATATACGTTTCTTCTTCCTTTTCACAAAATGAGCATAATTTATTGGTCGAAACAAGACCAAAACGGAAAAGGTGGGGTTAGTGTATATGCAAGAGTTTACTGGAACTTCCTTAAAGTGGAATCCAACCCAAATAAAAACTTGTTTTGTCAGGAAAAGAAATATCAGACAAGGTGATAGGTGAAAGTTTGAACAAATATTGGACAAACAAAAAGAAAGTTATGAATTTTTAAAAGTTGTAAATATTGGTAATCACTATACCCATGGAGACTTCAAATTGGCCGCATGTGTGATGTCATAGTGATGTAAGGCAAGGACTACTTTTCCATGTACTCCAATACATATTATGGCTAAAATGTAATTTTTCCCAAAAGTTTTATTTCAAATTATATTTTTCTTTCATGAGGACATAAAACAATATACTACCTGGGTTGTATTTAGATTACTGCCCCAGGGGAATTGGTACTTAGGAGAAAACCACAAATCCCAGATAATAAAGTAAATGGCCTATGGGAAAGTTGTCCTTGCCCCTTGTCATAATTTACTCACCCAATTGCCAATTTGAAATCTATATTTTTTGTATTAGTGACCTCAATTTTAAAGCAGCTCTAACTTTCTTATTACTTGTCCGATTTCTTTCAAACTTTCGCCATTCTGTTTAATTTATTTTTCTCCTTCCCAACACAACATTTTATGGCAAAGGCTGTATTCCCCTTTAATCGATTATTCATTGTGCAATATCTTAGTCTTCAAAATATACTTTCTATTTCCTTATTAGTAAGATCATAATTCGTTCTAATTCTTTCAAAAATAGGTTTAATTTCATTTTTATACAACAGCTGTTCATACATTTCTTTTGATGTTAAAAACATTAAATTAAACGTTTTCTTACCCAAATTGAAATCGATTCCATATATGCTTTGCATATATTTCAATATTGTTCTTCCAACTAACGGGTAAACAGGCATAAATATGCTTAATTTTTTCAACATCATTAATTTGCATCTGAATTCAATTAAGAAAATGTATATCACATTTTAGTTAACCGTTATTATCCCAAATATGATGCAATCTATAAACCTCTTTATCGTATAGAATCTTATCAAATATACAACTCCCTGTATATTGAATAAGCTTATTATTAAAAACTACCACTTTCCCAAACTCTTACTTCTAATATGTCTTATATTTACCTACTATTTTATTTGGAAGCTGTTACTTTCAATAAACCTGGTATATTATAGTCACATGAAAATAACAAATCTCCACACAAATGTTTAGTGGCAAAATAAAAGTACTGTTTCCATTTTATATTCATCTTTATTTAAAAGTATTTAATCCACATTATTCGCTGTGCCTTTACCTGTACAGGGAAGTTTAACATCTTTAATCCTCCTTGCTTATAATCTAAAAGCATTGTATTCCTATTACTTTTGTCTTTCTTACCTTTCCATAAAAAATCAAAAAAATAATTCATCCAATGATTCATAAACGCATTTAGGAACAGGAGTAAGAGGGCTTTAGAATGATGAAGGGTTTTTTGCGTGTGTTGATGATGATCGATCGATGATCTGCAGGCTTCTTCTTCTCCGAATTTTTCTTTCTCCTTAAATCTTTAGCCCTTATATTTTTTGTTATCACCAACATCATCATTTTCCTTTCTTAGATCTTTGAAACACTGATATCACCAGTATGTATAGCGCTTAAAATTGTGTATATCTCGAGATGATGAATAGTAGTCCATTTCAAGATTTCACAAAGTTCAGTTTATGTAACTGTACCAGATCTAGATCCACGATGATATACTGACAATTAAGCCTTGTTTTACAGACTTTCTCGTGAAATCAGTGTTTACTGCAACTACTGGAATTTCTCTTTAATATATTGAAGAAACAGTAAAAACAATTTGAGAAAATGACATTTCATTGATTTTTTTTATACCATACGATATGAAGGGAAGCTGCTCGCATGTACGTCAAAAATTAAACAGTTGAATTGTTAATAATTTTTTATTCTTTGATGGATTTTTCTCAAACCTTCGGCAATATTCTTTATTATTTTCTGTTATTTTTACATCAATCTTTTTGTCAGGGTGAGCTTCCCCCATTGAATTGAATAAGGGGTGTGTCCACTGACCTGATACATCAGTGGGAGTCAGTTCTACATCCATTCACTCGAATCCCGTGTGTACTATCATATCATGACTATAAGACAGCACTAAAATATCACGGTTCACAAGTAGTCTGCAGGCAGCTGGGCAACCCTTCACTCGAGCTAAGGGTCAATGTGCAGCCTACTCATGCCTTGTGTATACTAATAAGGCTCTCTTGATCATGAAGTTTTGTATAAAATTATGCATGCTAGTCTTTGCGTGGAGGCACACCTGTTGATCATAGTTCCAATCAGGGTCTGTGCCTGCAGACTAGTTCACAAGCACTGATCCATTTTCCATCCAGGGGAGCGTTTCATCAATATTTTCATCCGACAAGTTGTCAGATCTGATATCTTTCCATGATTTTGATTGGCTGAGAGGCACTGTTCCTATCAAACTGTCGGATAAAATGGGACTTGTCGGATAAAACGTCTGACAAGTCCTTTCATGAAACGCCCCCTGAAGAGTCTGTGTCTGTCAGTATTCACGTTCAAAGGTCAGATCATATCTTCTTTTTTTAATAATATTTTTATTTTCATCCTCTTTCAAATCGATAAGTTTACGATCACAATTCATATAAATCAAGATTTTGTACATGTATACGAGACAAAGAAATATAAAGTAACAATATCAATGAGATTACAAATTTTCATAATAATACATGATTAAGTTAACTGCCCAATTTTTCTTCTATAACAATGTGAAAGCATAAAAAATAATATCAATCGACAAATAAAAACGGACTTTACAAAAGATGACTTTTTTCCCTGCACAGAATGGGAATAATCTATTTTGCACAGAAAAAAATGGATAAGGTTAATTAAATGAAGGTTATTTTGCCTGTGCACAGATCCGTGAATGGCGCCAGCTATCGACACATGAACGAAAGTCTCCTGGGTGTTTTTTTTTTCTTGTATATAAATTGGAGTCAATTTCTACAGGGCGTATGTCTATATATAAACGTGGTAAATGTAATGAAAATTTAATGTGGGAATACAGTTTTTACTCGGATTCTCTCCATTCAGCTTTGGGAACGAACGAATATCAATTCCCTCATATCGTTTCCTATTGTGAGATCGACCCAGTCACCTCGGAAGAGAGGGGGGGGGGGGGGCGCCCCTACCCCTACTGAAGTTTGGGCAAAACGCATATTAATTTGTTCCTGTTTCTGTTTGTGGTAACTCCCGTAGGAACTCGGCATGACAGCATTTTGCTGGTAAACGCCAATCTGGTATATAACCTACCTATAAAAAAACCCGTGATTTTACAGAAAATAAACAGAAGATTTTGCAGAAAGCAATAACAGAATCATTCTGTAAATTCATAAAACAGGAATTTTTCTGCAATTTAACATAACAGGTCTGTTAAAAAAGGGGAAAAGGGTGTTTTATTCAAGGAAATTTGTAAGATTCCATACACCAAATACCAAATTCCTGTAAGATTACGCAATTCAATAAGATTACAGATGATCTCGAGACTCTGCTGCAGGAACTTCTTTTATTTTAAGGATAAATTTTCTAACAGTGTATACCTATAAAATATTTTACGTCTAGGTTAATCAGTCATAGTTGCTGACGTTATAGACGACAGATATCACTCTCGGGCCTTTTTATCAAAGTGGAGACAATGGCAGAGTTGGGATTCGAACTCACAACCTTGCGATTATGAGTCCAATGCTCTAACCACTGGACCACACGACCCTAGATTGTCCCCATGCAGCAACAGAAAATGAAAATTCAACGCTGATAGAAAAGAAAAGTTAGTCCATGTAGCACATCCTCTGGAAGCATGCAGGAGGGTAAATTAAAGTTGCACCCGGATTGTACATTAATATAGGTTTCAAATTAATGAATAAAACTCATTATTCAAAATCCTTTGTTAAAGGAAATTCCGATATTACAATCAATAATCACATAAGTTTGGCTTTTTTAGTCAAAGTTCAGAAAGAAAGTTTGAAATATATTTTCACGTTTGCTCAAGATTGTAATTCCTTTCAACTATATTATTATACTATTTCAGAATGACTATTGTTTTGTATTTTGATTGACATGTGCAAAATGCATGAAATGCATGGATGAATGAATTATGAATGAATGAATGAGTGATAAATAATATTGTGCATGGGGCCAGTGGACAATGTGGGCAAACATTGAAGTGTGCACCCACGGCTTCCGTTCTGCGACCACATCCCCATTCCTCCCCCCCCCCCGAAACTAATGAAAAATAATAAACAAATATATAAGAACTTGATATTGATAAGTGTCTGTTATTTGTGTTAGTTTAGAGAATGGGGGTTAAATCAACGAAATCCTCTTGATATAATACTCAATTAAGGTATATTCGAGTCATATGATTAACTAACTAACCTAGTGTGTCGATTCATTATTATCTGCATTTGGATGACGAAAAAGGTCTCTGCATGGGTGGAAAAAGAAAATAACCATGAATATTTTGGTATTTTTGCTCCTCCAATTCAGTTTCATTCGATTCCTTTCATTTATTTCTCATTATTAGATCAGTGGCATAGGCCTACAGATGGGAAGGGGAGGAGCTTGGGGCGCTTCCCCCAAAAAAAATCACGACCAAGAAAAAAAAAGAGAGAAGGGTAAATTATGATTAATATTTTCTCAATACTATGTCAAAATTTATCACAAAATTGGAATTTTGTAATAAAAATGTCGAAATTTTGCTCGCTCGCTTCGCCCATTCGCATTAAAAAATTGTGCGATACGCCATACCTAGCCCCCTCCAAATTTTTGGCTCATTACACCATTCCTTATTTTTTTTATTTTTTGTTTTTTTGGGGGGAGACCATCGACCGTTTCTTTCTATAAAGAAGTCTAAAATTGAAGACTATTGCAAAGGCGTGTCAAGCGTTCGCGCACGGTATATTGAGTGCGTATTGCATGCGCACAAAACAAAATCAAGTGCAAATCGCACCGCTAGGCCGCGCGCTAATTTAAATGCTCATTTATTATTCGCAATTCGATAGTTGCACGTCAACAGAGCTGGCTGAGCTGATTGAAGCCTGACTTTTCTGACTGAAATCCCATCAAAGGCCCGTGTTATTTCCAGTCGGTGGGTAATGTTTGTTTTCTTAGTTCATAAATAGATCTGAATTTTAAGTTTTTTCTTAAGTTAGAGATCTAAGACTAAATTAGATAGATAAATTTAGATCTAACACGAAGAGTCGAGTCTGACTCTGAGATCTGATTTGTGATTCCTGGATGAGTGCTGGCTAGACAGACGCATGTGATGATGGCATGAGTCATGACTGTGCATGTGTCTGTGCCGCGCCCTGGCCTTGTGAGTGTGAGACTGAGATTGAGAATGGACGTGATCTAGATCTAAGAGTTTAGAACAAAATGTTTAGATCTTGAATCCAGCTAGATCTGTTAAATCTACTGTATGATATGTCAACTCATGAAACCAGAATGTTAAAGGGAGAAAAAGAGGGGGAACGAAGAAGAGGGGAAGAGTTTGATTTGAGGAGGATGGAGGAGGGGGAAGGAGGATTGAGGAAAGAGGAGAATGAAGGAAATGAATTGGGCAGGAGAGGGAGGATGAGTAGGGGGAAAGGAAAATGAGGGAAACCTGAATTATAATGAGATGAGGGGAAGAAGATTAGTGGAGCGTTGTGGCCCAGTGGATTAGTCTCCAGGCTTTGAAACAGAGGGTCGTGGGTTCAAATCCCAGCCATGGCGTAGTTTCCTTCAGCAAGAAATTCATCCACATTGTGCTGCACTCAACCCAGGTGAGGTGAATGGGTACCTGGCAGGAATTCATTCCTTGAAATGCCCCAGCGCTGTAAAAAGGCTGCGGGGCTAAAGCCAGGGTAATAATATCCAAGTCCTTTGGAAGCGCATAGAGACGTTATTTATAATGTGTTATGCGCTATACAAGAACTGTCTATTATTATTTTTAACGGATAAGGGAATAATAGAATTATGAGAAAAAAAAAGAGGAACGAAAGAGGCTGGGTGGATAAAGCTGCATGAAAATAGCCCTAAAACTAACTCAACTGTAAGAATATCCCTTATATCTGCATGGCTCTTTCTAATCTCTTTATGATGGGGAAGGGGGACCTAAAGCTATGCACTTTTTATACAAACAATGAAAACTGTGACCGTCTTTAATATTGAACAGATTTTCTTACCCTAAATATTCATTGACCAACAAGAAAATATCACAAAACTCACAAAAATCCTGAGCACTGTGTTTTCAAAATCCCTCTTTTTATTTCGCCGCCTGATTTTCATGTACAAAGGGTCCTAAGCTACACGTCTAATATCATGCAAAAAAATAGTATTTCCTGTTCCTCAATTTTCAAAATATGTTCCTATTACTCTAGACCTATGTAGGAAAATGTGAAATCAAAATCGAATATAACTCTAAAATTCCAAACAGTTCTAGGTTTTGAATTATGATAGGCATTGATATAGCACCATCTTTCTAGAAATATTCTATTCTGAGGTACGATATTATTTTTTATTTTTTTTACACTTCACTACCGCTACACCTACCACCTCCACCTACCCGAACATTAAAGGTATTGTTTAACTTTGTGAGCAGCCGATTTAAAAAATTCTCAAACCAAGATGAAACATGTGTACAAGTGCATGTATTAGAACTAATAAACCCTGAAAACAACCATTATTGAGAATGAAAAGCTAAAACTACAAGGCAAACCCCGATTTTGTAAATAGGCATCTAGATAGTACACATAAGTGTATGGGATGAAATTAAGATGGTGTTTCCGGTCACTTTATATTTCAATTTTTGAAGCACTAAATAATAATTTTTTAACACAATTTTTTCTGGGCTTCATTTTTGTAACATATCACAGACACAGGTGATAAGTGTGACCTTCTAGCTCAGATTTTTTTTAAAGTCAAACCAATGTTAACCAATCACTTTAAGGTCCAAAACTTGCTCTGATACTGAGATTGGCAAAGGTGGGGAAAAAATGCATATTTATTGTAAAAATCCTACACCGAAACCAGCTTAAAAAGAATAAGAAGCTTAATTTCTTACTTTTCATCTTAATTTCACTCCATATCCTCCGCTTAGCCTAAAAATTGGTGATTAAGAGCCAATATAGAGTTCCTCACACGAATGAATTAAAGCGCTGCCGATTTTAAAACATCGCATGCGCGAGGGTCCCAGCAAAGGTGTCAAGATGCAAAGATGTCCCCTGTCTGCATTTATGCAATTACGAATCGGGGTAGGAAATAATTTTTAGTTTTTAACAAAGGGCTATCTTTTTTTTTATTCCACACGGGCAATTGTGGAATTTTGGGGGCTATTTTAGAAATATTTTAAGCCAGGGCTCCTTTTTAGGGGGCAATAAGCAATTATGCAGCAAAAGCAAATTTCATTATTCTGTCATCATTAGAATCTTGATTTTCTTGATCCTGTGGCTACTGTAGAAGGAATGGTCACCCCAAAAGCTTGCATTTTGGGAGAATTTTAGGGGACAATTTTTGTAGACATGAAGGCGAAAAGCGCCCTTCAGCCTCATGTATTTCCTATGCTGTTTGATAAGAATTGAAGGAAAATATTGAGCAAGAATAGAGTGAATGATCAATCATAAAAAAAGAAATGTACAGCTGAAACAGATGACTCCTGAAATCTGTCTGCTCGGAGGAGTTTCTGATTTTATTTCCTCCTACACAAATGAAGCCAAATATGTAGTGTAGTGGAACAGACGGCGAAAGAGAGACTGAAGCTTTCTAGATGCTGAAGCTATTCTGAATTCAATCTTCTAGATTTTGTCACTAATTTGTAAATGCAATAATTCTGAGGAGAATGTAGAAAGAAAGAGAATGAAAGATACTATGTAGATGAACATGAAAGAGAAGTCTGTGATACAGATTTGTCCATTCTTTATTTTTAAGTTGTAGTATTTCAGTAGTTCATGATAACATAAGATTATTCTTGTGGAAATGATTTAGGCACATGAAATGAATTACATGTAAGGAATAAAGTTTTTTTATACTAAAAGGAGTTTTATAAAATGAATGGTTTTCAGAATATGGCTGATGAGATATTCATCTGCTGTTGATTATAACCTTGTCTGCGACTGGCATGATTCTGCGTGAGAAAATGGAATGTCAACGTGTAGCATCAAAACTGATTTTCGCTCTCATATTTGCTCTTGGCGAATCAAATACAAAGATTTTAGTAGCTTATAAATTATGTCACAGACACTGTCAGTAAAAGATCACTGGTATAATGGTCCATGAAATACACATACACTGTATCTTTAAAAGTTCTGGGATTTAAATTATCTTTTCAACAAGGTCAGAGTTGTGTGAGCTACAAACAGGGCCAGACTATTTTGACATTTTCATTTCCTTTGGGACTTTGAATTGACATTGGAAATACGTTTCAATATAAATCTTTCGTACAAGTCACTTTTCATGCCAAAAGAACAAATTGTATTAAACCAGGCTGCTCAGCATTGTACAATCTGATTTACATTATGGTATTGGTAGTGATGGTATTTGCCTCCCCCCCCCTTGGGCCTGTCTGAGGCAGTGCAAAAATTTTGCCTTTACCCCCATGGCAAGCCCCTTCCCACTTTATGCTGGGATTAGCACTGTTATCATTTACATGCATGTACATTGATGGAGTCTATTAATATTTTTATCATCTTTCAATTTTCTTTCCTTTTGTCTTTTTTTTGCTGGCCTATCCAAGAAGTGGTGCATAGAATAAAAGCCCTTCAAGTCGCAGTTGATAATGACATTACAATTTGGAATTGAATTTGCTTTTATTCCTACACTTAAGGGAGGCTCAAACTAGACTGAATTTTGATTTCAGTAGTCCTAGGACAATTCTGAACTCTGATTGCTATGCTCTTTAGTTGTAATGTCCATGTCAAATCAAATGTTAATACAATTTCTTTGAAATTTGGATCGAAACGAAATGCATACATGTAGTGTGCGCTGGGCTTATGATGTTTGATGGAATATTTTTTCTGGTACGGTATTGAAGATAAATGCGCGGTGCTTTTTGTATACAGTACTAGCCAGCTTTTACAACAAATAAAATTTCATGACTTTAAAATCTCTCTGATGACCAAAACTGAATAAAATGGGATATTTGTACCCATTTTGTGTGGATTCCGATGAATTATAGTGACAAATACATTACAAATGGAGGGGGGGGGGGACATACAGGGACAGGGATCTTGTGTGCAGAAAAGGAAGAAACATTTAGAAGCCAATATGATCTTGATAATAAAAAACCCGAGTAAGAATCCTTGAATGACATGTCTTCATGTGTGTAGAAAGCCCCAGGCAGATATTTTTCCAGTGTAAAATTAAGAATTCATGACGTCTCGTAGAAAATCATTGAGAGTCGCCAAGAAAGGATATTGCAGAAGCGCGACAGAGAAATCATCCCATTAAAACAGGACGACCCCCCCCATGGCTCCACCAATGTGACACACACATCGTAACATTCAAGACCGTAATGCATTAGTCATAGCCATCGCACATTATGAGTCATGAATGTGACACACAGATGCGGGGGCCGGGGCAAAGCAGGCGATGGCCATATTCATGATGGTAGTGAACTTGAAACAAAAGGACCCACTACTGTATAGTGCTGTGTGCATTTATTATAATTGTCATTTGACTGCCTGTGGTATCATTTGCCTGAAAATGTGCAGAAATCATGTTACACACATGAATATAGTCAAAGAGCTAGACAAGAATATTAAGCTCGGGGCCCCATCTTACAAAGAGTTGCGATTGATCCGATCAGTCATAACTCTATGGAAATCCATCATAATTTTTTCCTACGAAAAACTTGCACAATGTCCTTTGTATGAATAGTGAAGCACAGCGAATTTTCAAGGAAACAATGAATGCATGAATCTAGGCCTACATACCAGCTAGAAAAATATTTTGAACAAACATGCATAATAGATGTTGACGTTGCTGGCCGTCCATAGTTGCGATTGATCATATCAATCGTAACTCTTTGTAAGACGGGGTCCTGTTCTCTCAGTCATGTTTATTGCTTCATCTTTTCCCATTGTTTTTCTTTTTATGGAGAGTAGAACGAAAAAAAAGTCACCTTGTATTTAATAACCAAAATCTACATGGTTAATGGAATACTGGAAATGATGACAGTGGGGTTGGTTTTATAGGAAAAGAGTGTATGCTCAATTAATTGCAAGAGCTAGTGTGTTTTGTTTTGTTGTGCCAATTAGGCCTATTACAGTTTTGTGCAAAATATGGCTGAAAATGCTAACAAATTTATGACGTTAAAATATTTGAAAAGCATTATTCCAGTGAAACAGTTCTAGACATGTCTTCATGAATATTCAGTGAGCACATAGATGATGTTACACGTACATGTACTTGTATGTCCTTACTTGTCTAAAGTTTTTTTTATTTTGATATATGAAACTAGGTTTATTCCATTTTTTGCCTCCAAGAACTGAATTGACAGCTGATAGATATTCATAAAACTTAATTCACATGTTAGAATAGCAAGACTTGTTTGAATGGATTAGTACCATGCTATAAGGGAGACACATCAGAAAATAATTATGATTTCATGTAATAACATAAGAAAATGGAAAGTGGGATGTGACATCATTGGCCCACCTAATGAATATTCATGATAATGTGCATATTGCTATTACTTCATACTTCAATAACTTCACTATTTTGTTTACCAGATTTTGATGAAATTTTCAGCATTTTGCTCTGTGAACTTTACTCTATTATTTCAGCAGTTAAAAGGTGTCAAATTCCAGGTTGTGGAAAATCATGGATATAATATTGAAGATAACAACAGGCTTTCTTCATATTTATACAACCACAGGAAACAGCTGGAAAGGGGCATCAGTCTAGATCTAGCTATCTTCTGCAGATATGAACACATTATTTTTGTATTATTGCTGTGGTTTTTTTTCAAATTATTTTCTAAAATTGAAGTACTTTAAATTCAATGGTGTTGCCAAAATGAACCTACATGTAGGTCAAATATTGAAATATTTGCATGGTTTATTTTCACAGCATACATGTGCATGTACCCTTTTGAAATGTGTACATGTATGTATTTAAAATTCCAGAGAAAATATGGGTCAGTTGAACCTTCAGCCCCCCCAACTTTTTTCAAAATTCATGTACAAAAACGTTAAAGTGACTATCTGATTTGAATTTTTGCATGGTCAGCCTCCACCCCCCCCCCCTTCCCCACTTTCAAACTGTTCCACAGCCCCTGCCTATGCTATGGTTTTAAAATATGATAATGTAGGCCTACATAGTTCGTAATTAAACAGTCATACATGGGGGCTATAACAATAGAAGTGACATCTACTGTACATTTCAGCAACGCTGCTCTGGACAGCAATCCCTGGGGACCAGAGGAGGAGGGGTTGCATGTTTCCTGCCCCTCCCTGAGGGAACACGAATGAAATCAATGCACTAATAATTTTATTATATACACAAACTTTAATATTAGGTTCTATACTAAATCACATTTAATTTTTTCCATCATTAATGACTCTAGTCCTTATTCTAAAGTCGGGTCAAACTTAGACCACGGTCTACATGCCCATGTAGGTCAGTGCAAAAATTATGTTTATATTGTAAACATTTTTATGTTTACTGTTTTGTTTCCTTTTGGTTTTATAATGAAGAAAAAGTACTTCAGTTATCATTCCCAGACAATTATGAACATTTTGAGTGTTAAAGTGGATGTGTACTGTTAGGGATTATTGCCCAAATTGGCTCTTCATACTTAAACCACAACTTTATATTAAACCAGGGTTTAAACCTGAGTTCAGAATACAGGCCCATATGTCTACATGCACAATAGATCTATTTTGAGGGCTTTCCCCTCATTTGATGTACATTTCAATTACATAATTTACAATAAAAGCTACTCATAACAGTGAAGTCTCTATTTATATACGTCAGTACAAAAACACAATGAAAGAAAAGCATAGTATTGACATAATATATATACATTCCAATACACATTTACGTGTACACAATCATCAGTGTGCACTTGCTAGATAAATGAGAGGAAATGTGGCCCACCTGTTTAATTCCTTTAGAATTTTAATACAAGGATGGGGAATGTGATTATGTATGCACATGCTTTCTGACCAGATCTACAATTCTTGCAGCTTCAAGATTTTCATGCCCTGAGATTTGATACAGGGTATGTAATTTTCTATGTAGCAAAAGAGGGTAAAGTTCAATTTCATTTCTTGGTGTAAATGCGTATTAAAGTCTGCTCAGAAAGTTTTATTTTCTTTGCAAAATGAATCAATTGATAAAATTGTCTTGGTTTATTTTGTTGAACATTTTAGATTGTCTGTTGCATGTACATACAGTATTTTGTTGCTTGAGGCAAATTTTGTCATAAATTGAGAACTTTATTTCCAGAAATCCAAATAATGATATATGTGTATTGGGCACTGTTTATGCAGCATAAAAAATGTCTAGAAACATGTGTATCTAGAATACTCGTGAATATTCATCAAGAGGGATATAAAATGTACATTATAAAGAACAGACTTCGATATTTTACATGAGTTTCAACATGATTGATTTTCATTTTTTTTCACCCAATCTCCTGTCTGCTCATCGCTTCCTGACATATTACAGATTATGCATCCCCTAACTACTTTCTCCCCCCCCCTCCATTCCTCCCAGCCTGGAATACACACACCCCAGGCGACAAAACAAAATTGCAAATCGCAGTTGTTCCCGTTGACCGCGCTTGCCTCCAAAGTGATCAGACATGCTGATTAGATGCAGGAATCGTTATGACTCAGGGTTGTGTGCTTTTACCCCAATATATCTCCAAATCTACCCACACACTACACTGTGCGCTCTACACACACTCCTTTTCAACTCAACATCTCTCTCTCCCTCTCTTCATCATTATTTGCAGATAGTTCTCGTGAGCCGAGTAGACAAGGTGTTGTCCTCCTGATCGAGAGCTGCTGACGTCGTCGTGAGTTTCCCGTGCCTTATTTACCAAGCGTGTTTTATACTCTCTTCAGCGTTTTCCCAGTATCTTTAACAAGGGAGTCAACTGCCGGTGGTTGTAAAGCGTTGATCGCGGCCTTGATTTTTCCGTCGATAACTTTGTAGAGTTTTGTCTCACATCCAACTCATCAATATGCCTGCCGGTGAGTATAGATTCTTTCAAATATTTCTGTTTATTGATAATTTTGAAATGTTTTGATGGATAAATGCAGGTAACAGGGGATTTTAAAGTCTATAAATCAATAGTATAAACTATGAAACCTTTGTAAATTTGTACATTTATGTTACCTTTCTGGTGAGACAAGAAAAGTTGGCTTTAGATATAAATAAAAATGTGTTTCTGGACACAGGTTTCTTGTTCAACGTAATTACAAGTAATTAATGTACAAATTTTGAGGATATCTCAGAAAAAGCTAAATTATTTTATAGTTAAAGGCTACTCAACCTTCTAAGAGTGTTCTACAGGAATAAGGAAACTGCTTTGCAGACAATACATGGATGAGGCTGCCATATGTATTTAAAAAAAAAGAGTCTTTGAATTTTCAGTTACTTGTATAGGGCTATTAAAAAGCAGGAAAATATATTTTCTTCAAAAAGATAATTTCCAGGCCTGTTTCATGGCATGAAAATGCTTTTGTGGTAAAGTAGGCCTAGCATTTCAATAAGGATGGGGAGGGGAGGGAGGAGGTGGGAGGGGGGGGGGGTGAAAAAGTGAAAGGTCACATTATAGAAATGATGTTAATATTGCCAAATTGAGAGCGGTATTTATGAACTGATACATGTAGACAGGGAGAATGATGATTCATGGTTTCTAATCGGAAAATGTTGACTCATCCATAGTACTCATCCTTAGTTCATAAACCGGTATCAGAGTTGGAGAGATAGAAGGAAAAGAGAGGGAGAGAGAGAGAGGAAGATTGAGTGAAGGAGGATTATACATGTACACATGTAAATTACAGGGGGGTATTCACAGAACTGAAAAGAGTGAGAGAAACAGATAATACAGAACACAGTTTGCAATACACACAGAACAATGGCAGGATATTAGAAAAATAAATGTGTACTAGTATTAAAAAAGAAGGAAGAGGAAGAAAAGATACATTTTAAACAGAGCATACAATATGCAGAATTGGAAGGAACATGATTTCAGAGTTGGAGAGAGGTGGGTTACATGGGAGGGTACATAAAGAGCACTTTTTTATGGCTGAACCTGTTGACAGAGTCTTGTCGACAGAGATGGAAGATGAAGGGGGGGGGGGGTCTACAAATAGATTTTGAAAAAAAAATTATAGTAAATGATGTACATGTATTACAATAAATAGAATGAGACGGACAGGAGCGATGTGTTGTGAAGATGGAATGGAAAAGGACTATAATGAGAGAAACAGATGAAAAAAAAATGTTCATTGTGAGTTTTTTCTGTCAGAGTTCAGAGAGAGGGTTTAAAATGGTTATACCAGGAAGCCCGGAAGGTGAAAGGACTGCTCAAAATAGAATCAGGCATTATCCATTGTATTTTGTTTTCAATGTGTTTTCTGTAATCGTTAGGATTTAAGACAGTTTGCATTTCGAAAGTGACATATATCCTTGAATTTATTTTTAGGGTTTTTTTTTTTGGGGGGGGCGGCATTGATTTCTCAATACTTTTGTCTCTTTATTGAGAAATTTCATGGTACTAACACTGAGACAGAAAGTTGACTCTACTTTCATCTGTTCTGTCATTTGATACTTTAAATTATTGATGATCAATATGTTGGGATCACCAATGGTGTCACAATGCATTGTAATCCATTGTCCTTCCGGTAATGACACCAAGCTGATATTTTAATTAGCAGTCAATGAGACAGTATGAAGGGATGACAGTATCTCCGTTGGGAGAGGGAGAGAGAATGAGAGAGGGGCAGAAAAAGATGGGTGCAAAATAATTTATCCTCTCAGTAGATTAGGCATTAATTTTCATTGATCACCACTATTGATGTACAGTATGAGTGTTTCAGTGACAATAGAATGACTCATGTTATGAAATTTACTACTTTCGCTAGTAAAGCCTTTTCAGAATGCAGCCCCATGTGCCTTGACATTGTCATTATATCCACGGAAACCATGATTGGCTGTAATGTTGGCCATGGAAATTACTTTTTATTGTGCCAACTATGTATTAAAACGTAAGTGGTCTAAAAAAAAATAAACCTACATGTACATGTAGGTACACTTTTAAAATGGCTGCCAAATAAAAAATACTGTATGTCACTTTGAGCGAAATGTATGTAGAAAGACAATACATGTACATAGTCAACTTTCAAATAACACCAAAAATTTGGAAAACTAATCATGCTTGAGTGAGCAATAAACAAAGGGTATGAAAATTAGGCTAGGCAGGAATTAGACTTCCAATTTCTTTCAGTCTTTGAGAGGTGAGTCGTTTGGAACTTCCAAAGTTGAGTGTTGTGATAAACTAATCATGATCAATCTTATGAACAAATTAGGTTGTTTGAGCAAATTTCATGAATTGTTAAATTGAAATTTAATGCATGAGTGAATGTGAATTGCAATTTTTAGTGTAGCATTTTGCATGTGGATCTCAGCAGTGTGTTCATTGGAGTCAGGAGAATAGGGGCGAGATAGAACTTTTAACAAGTAAGTGGGTAAAGTAGGTTGATGGGATCGGTCAGCAGAACGTTTAACTCTACTTTTTTCTCCACTCCCGAGAGACTAGGCTTTTGCTAGGGTGGACATGGAACTACATGTACATTTAGCCTCTCAAGGGTGTTATGCTATTAAAATTAGTGATGAATTGAGATAAGTTTTGTTTTCTGAAGCAAATTTCACAAGTTACTCTATTGAAATTTAATGCATGAGTGAACAGGAATTGTAATTTATGCGGATCTTTGTGATTAGTGTGTTTGTGAATGTAATGGTACTTGTCGCATGCAAGAGGGCAAGATAGGGTACTATTAAAGTGACTTCTTTTACAAAATACAAGTCATCCCCCCCCCCTCATCCCACACTCTCTCTGGAAATCTCTGGATGGTATTCAAAACTTAACTGCCAAGTGACCGTTGGTTGATTGGTCTGGGGTTTTTTTGTCTGATGATTGCTATTAATGATTTTAATATGAAATAATTCATTTGAAAAGTTTAATGTTTCATTGATAATTTAATGAAAAAGCTGAATGTTTGATTGATACATGTAACATCGATTGAGACTGATAAATTGTTGATTGAATGAAATGTTGATGACCTAATTTTGCATTAAATTTCAATTATTCATGAAATTTGCTTAAAGAACCTGCATTGATCATTAATTCATCAAAACACCCTCATTAATTTATCACAACTCCCTTAACTTGCAAGTTTCAAAGGATTCGCCTCTCATAAAACTGAATTCCTGCCCAGCCTAATTTTCATACCCTTTGTTTATTGGATAGTGTTCACTCTTGAAAGCATGAATAGTTCTCCAACTTTTGATATCATTTGAAAGTTGACTTTATTGGATTTTCACGTCTGAGGTCTTTTCCCCTAAAGTGGCATATTTTTTTATTTGGTAGCCATTTTAAAAGTGTATAGTTAGTTTTTACGCACAGTAGTGGAGTTTTAATTTGTGTACATTTGACAATGAAGGTTTATTTATTTTGGAATTTGCATAAAGATTTACAAAAAATATGGTCTATATATATGAAGCATTGAAAAGGTACCATTGTTAGGAAAAATCAGCTTACATGTATATAGGCTGTAGCTGATTACTCACCAGGGCTCCGTAACACAAAGATTAGCGATGAATAGCAAATATGGTTGAACACTTCTGATTGGTTCCTGGTCAATATTATGCGTCAAATGCGCGTGTAATGTTGATCTTGATTGGTCAGTTCATTTAGCGATTGATCGCTAATCTTTGTGTTACGGAGCCCTGGTAGGTGTTTCATAAACTAAGCTGTTCGTAAGTTTAGAGCGACTGCAACAAGAAAGGATCACCAGTCATTCTTAAAGTCACTCTTAACTTATCATGATCAGCTTTATGAAACCGCCCCCTATTCACTGTGACGTCAATTAATGCATGGGGTGTAAAATATGCGCATAAACATGTAGGGATGCGCACTACTAAAAGCCACATAGCTGGGGAACGTCCTTATGATCTAAATAGGGCCTACACAATGTACATGTATGTAGAGTGTGATACTTAACATACTTTGTACAGTGTTATATTCAAGTGAATTCAAACTTGCCCTTATCGCGCAAATTAGCATATTTTCCAGACACAAATTATTCAAGAATAGAAAAGTGAGCACTTGTTTTTGTCCTTATTTCTTGTGACTTTCTTGGTTCAATCTGAGGTTACATCTAAAGAGGAAACAGAAAATGAAAGGCAGAGTGTCGGTTTTATCATCTCCCTCCAACTGTACTTCAAACTCCTCCTATTCATTCTCTCACCCCATTGCTGTCATGCATTCCTCCTTTCTATCACTCCTTTTCTCACTCTTCTCACTGTTCAGTTCTCACTCCTACTCTCCTGCTCTTATCCTTCATCCCTTCCCTCTTTCTTTCATACCTCTCATCCTGTTACTCTTCCTTCCCATCCATCCATCCATTCTCTCCTCGCTCATTTTCTCATTCCTCAGTTATCCCTCAATCTCACATCTTTCACTCTTTCTCTGACGCATTCTCTCACCCCCTATTCCCCCCCTCTCCTCTTGTACTTCTCCTCTCCTTCCACCCCTGCTTTCACTCCTTCATTCACTTACCTCACTTCTTATTTCATCCATCCCTCCTATCACACCTTCTGTCTTTCATCCCATCCGCTCAATCTTTCACTGTAAACTCTCACTTCCTTCATTCACTGACTCCACTCGCTTTTTCATTCAATTCTCTCACTGTCTCCATTCCCTTCTCGATATCATTCCTTCCCTTCATCCATTCCTCCTCCCCTCCATTCCCCTCATCCACACTCATCTTTTCTCATATTCACTTTTCTCACTCTTTACTATTAAACTTCTCACGTGAGTACCTCTCTCCTTTTCCCTCCTTCCAATATCTCTCTCCTTCCCTTCATCCATTCCTCCTACCCTCCTTCATTCACCTCATCCACCCACATCTATTCTCATATCCACTTCTCTCACTATTTCTCCTCCCCCGTTCCCCTCCTCACACATTCTATTATACTCCACTCTTTCATTTATTAAACTTCTCTCATGTGCACCTCTCCTTTTCTCTCCTTAATTAATTTCTCTCACTCCTTCCTTCACCCATCCCTCCTCCCTTCCTTACTCATATATTTCTCATTTTATTCACTTCTCTCACTATTTCCTCTCCTTTATTCACTTTTCTCATTAATGTTTTGTTTTTTACCCCCCCCCCCTCTTCTCTTGTGCTCTATAGTCTTATCCTTTCTCTCAACCCTCAGTCAAACTAATGTTAAAATCCAAACTAAAACATTTAATTTAGATATATGTTTGGATAAGTTACTTGAAAATTAGTATTTATTTCAACCAGGAAACAAATGAGATGCAAAAAGTCTAATCTAATGAAGATCTGAACATACTGTACATTCTCAAACTTGTATGCAGAGCTGCCAAGTAGTACTGGTTTTCCGTATTTAGTACTGAAAAATGAGAAGAATACTGATGGTTTCATGCAAAATACTGATTTCTCAAGTTTCATTTTTATGTGTTGTCCTATGGTATTTCTTTGAAAATACTGATTTCCTTGCCAAAATACTGATTTTCAGCTTTAAAATACTGAAATGTTCTTGATCAGGTTGGCAGCTCTGTGTATGGGTACATCCATATGTATAGGCATTGCAAATATGAATGGATAGATGGATGAAATGATGGATGAATGAATGGATGAATGAATGAATGAATGAACAGACAGATGGATGGATGGATGAATGAATAGATTGATGGATATCAAAGTGGATGGATGGATTGATAAAAGCTATGTGAACACTGTCCTTGTGTACAATTGACTTCTCCTTTTAACATTTTGCCTGTACTGTAGGTACATGTACATGTACCACTGTGTACCGTACTTGCATACAATTAGTGACACTTTGGAGAATGGGTGTGGCAAATTACCCTGCTTGTGGTTAATAGATAATGAGACTTTGAGATGCATACAGTATATGATTCACTTGTTAGATGCAAAGTGAACGTACAATATACTGGAGGCACACCATAGGATGATCAATATTTTATTAGAATCAGGAGATTGATGTGGCAAATTCATGATTCTTGCAATAACTTCCTCATGCACAGTACATGTGGCATTTCCGAAAGGAAAATGCCAGCAATATTGCAATCATTCATAGTGCTGACGGGTAGAGCTTGAAGGAAAGGGGCCCTTTGAAGGGGTTTTGAGTTACTGTATGTATTAAAACGTAAGTCCTCTATTATCAACATTTTTTATACTTCTACATGTATGCATGCAAAAACAACAAAATGGCAAGAAAAAAATGGAGAAATGGAGCCCAGAAGGAATGAGAGAATGAGAATTGTCTACAAAGAATTTAGAAGTCAAGAAAACCAGGATGAAGCTAGGAAAAAGAAAAAAAAAGGGTTGGGAGGGGGCTTTTTTAACCAGTCAGAGCGGGGAGAGAGGTTTTAAAAATTGCCAACACGTACATGTACATGTCTCATACAAAATCAAGGTATTATTTTGAAAATTTAATTTGGAAAGAAAGATGCTGATACATACCCTGTATACTGTGCAATATGGGAAATACAGCTGGGAGTGGAATTGTGTGGGTTTTTTATGCTTCATTCATGCCCTCCCAATCAGGAATCCTTATTAGATTTAAAAAAAATTATAGAAATACATGTATTTGACAAGTGGGAAAGCAAAGAGCTGATCCCCCCAAAACCCCCCCAAGAATACAGTACTTTTCAAATTATGAGAGAAAGAAGGTGTGACAGTGGGAGAGGGTGGAAGGGTGAATGGGGGGGGGGGGGTATGGAAAGAGGATGAAGGAGCATAAAGATGATGAATGATGTAGGGAAGGAATGATTGTGATAAACAGAAAAAAAACATTTTGAGGCAGAAGTCACATACGGAGATTAAGAATCAATCAGTTAAAGGTTTCCATGAAAGAACAGAACAGAATTTACAAACCGAGGGATAAATAATCACAATAGAAAAAGACATAGAAAAAAAAAGCAAAATGGAAAAGAGAAGAAAAAAATGAGAGAAGGTTGAGTAGAAAAGACTAAAAAAATCAATTGATTCAGGATCAGAAGATTTAGTATTCAACAAATTTCGGAAATATTGCTTGGATTATTAAAGCAAGATTTGAGGGGAAGTGGAAAAGCTCTATGAAGAGCTAGACAAATTGCCCCCCATCTTCTACGATAAATGTCAATTATTTAGCTTCTTTTATGCCTGCCGTCAACATTGTAATAAATCAAGCTGATGTTGTTGTTTTTTTCCCAAGCTCTATAACAATCCAAGACTAATCTTCCTCTGAGTAGGGAGTGTCTGGCCAATGTAGACATCGCGTCGGGAAATAAGTAATCAGTATTATCAAGCACTCCGCTCGTGTACTTGATGTATACAGTCTATAATACCGTTCTCGTACATGATATGCCTCATTATCATTTACAATCAGGCTGAATGGGTTCTAAATTTGCTGCTTTGTAGTTATATTCGTACACATACAGTGTATGCTTATATGCTGTACTTCTCTTAAAAGGTTCAATGAGAGGCCATGATTGCGTTAGTGTGCATACACAAGATTTTCATACTTACATGTACTGTTAAAAGATAAGCCATCCTCTCACTACATGTAGTAGTTTGAATGAATTTTTATGCCAAAAACACATTCTAAAAATACTTGGTATTCATAATGAATTCTGTTTTTTTAATATATTGCATGATTTTTACAGGCCCAGTTACATAAGAGGGGGAAGGATTTTGTCCCAGTAGGGAATTATATACTTTAAAGTTTACATTTCTTTTCTTTTTTTCTACATTCACTTCAAGTTTATGTAGACTTGAAAATCTCTCAAATAAATATTAAAGCTGTATACAGTATATAAATTTGGTCTATACTTGCAGACTTTATTCACTGCAAAAATTATGGGTTTGTGATCTGAACTAGGGCATCTGCGATGTACATCTACATACATGTATGCTTGGGTCAAACAAGTTCATGAGTGCTTGCATTATATATCACCCATGGGAACAATTCCAAAAAAGGGCCCACTCTTCTTCATTTGACAGTTTCATGCTATGAATGAATGCCTGGATCTAAATTACGTTTCTTCTTATTCTTCCTCTATTCATCCTCTTCCCCTTTGCCTTTTTTTTCTATCTCTTCTGCCTTCTTCCTCTTGAATCCCCCCTTCATTTCCCCTTCCCCTCTCCAACCTCTTCTTCTAATCTAACGCCTCTTCTTCCTGATCTTCCTCCTTCTTTTCCTCATCTTTTTCCTCTTCCCCTTCCTCTCTCCTTCCTGTCCCTCCCCTTCCTGCTCCTCATTCTCCTCTTCTTCCTTCTCTTCTTCCTCTTTCTATACTTCTTCCTCCTCCTCTTCCCTTTCCTCTCTCCTTCCTGTTCCTTATTCTCTTTTTTCCTCCTTCCTCTTTCCTCTTCTTTTCCTCCTCTCCTTTCTTCTATTCCCTTTCCTCTCTCCTTCCTTTCCTTTCTTTCTTTTATTTTCTTTTCCTCCTCTCCCTCCTCTTCTTTCTACTCTTCCCTTTCCTTTCCTGTCGCTCCCCTTCCTGTTCCTCATTCTCCTTTTTTCCTCCTTCCTTGTCCTCTTCTTCTCCTCTCTTTTCTCCTGTTCCCTTTCCTCTCTCCTCTTCCCTTTCCGGTCTCTCCTTCCTGTCTCCCTTTTCTTTTATTCTTCTCTTCCTCCTCCTTTTCTTCCTTTTTCTCCTCATCCCTTTCCTTTCTCACTTCTGTCCCTCCCCTTCCTGTTCCTCTTTCTCCTCCCCTCCCCCTCTCTATCTTCTTTCTCCTCCTTCGTCCACTTCTCCTTTTGCTCTTTTTTCTCTATCCCTCGTAGAAGTCAAGAAAGCCGGAGGAATGGCCTTTGAGCTGGTCCTGGATGACAACAAGAAGGCGGACGTCTCAAAGCGGCCAACATCGCCTCCAAAGAGCAAGAGCACCACATCGTTAGATGAGATCAATGCAAAGCTTCAGGAAGCAGAGAGGAGAAGAAGGGTAAGGAGAAAGATCAAAAGCTAGCAAAATTATCCCCTATTAATTTCAAGAATTTTCAGGGAAGATTTCTACCCCTAACCCCGCCAAAAAATGCATGCTGAGTGTTGAAATGTAGACAACTACACTATTTTCGGTGAGCCCAGAGAAACAAACTTTATTGAATGTTTGTCACTAACTTTTGAGCACCACTGTATTCTCAAACAAAAGTCCTAGAGAATTTCATTAATTTTACTGTATTTCCTGCCCCCCCCTCAAATTGAGCCCCCAAAATCTACATGTACCCGTTTCTCTGAAAAAAATTCCTGAAAACACCTTGTTCTGGCCACTATTTCCTCTCTTGGCAGGGGTAGCAATTTCCAGTGAAAATTCAAATTTTTCCGTGCTCCGGTGGGGTGTACATGGAAAAGCTAGTAAATGCTGGGAATCACTTAAGATTACAGGGAATGCTAGAATATGCTTGAGAAATACCTCAGCAATACCTGAAATTATTCCATATTTGTCTGAATACAAGTATTTCCTACCAGTTTCTTCAATTTATTGAGGTGGTATTTATCGGTATTTACAGCCAATATTTCCCACTCTGGCCAATCCTGCTACTTGGTCTAGTCAATTGACCTTTTACCCCTTTCACATTTTAGCTTATCCAGTCCGAAGGGCAAGATGAGCTTATGCCGTGGCGTGGCATCTGTCTCCTGTCGTCCGTCCACAATTTCAAAATGCTACTACTTCGCCATTTCAATTCCGATTTCAATTCTGTTTGCTTTATATGATAGCACTAGGTGGGGAATTCAAAACTTTTGAAATTTTCAGTAGAAAATTACTTATACTAATTAATGTGAAATTTATTCAGAAATCACAGAAAATGCCTCTTCTGTATTTGTTGACAGATTTTGATTTTTTTTCTTCCATCTCGTAGAGCTGCATGAGGTCCACCAAATTTGTACACAAAATTTTGAAATTTCATCTGGAAAATTATTTATTCCAATTTATGCAAAATTTATTCATAAATCACTTCTTTTGTTGATCAATTTCAATTTTGTTTGCTTAATATGATAGCTCGAGGTAGTGATACAAAATTTCAACATAGAATTTTGAAACTCATTAAATATGCTAATTTATTCATATGTTTTCGAGTCACAAAAATACTTATTTATTTGTTGATTAATTTGGGTTATTTTTGTTCCAGCTAAGAGCTTTATTAGGTTCACCAAGGTTCTACAAAGAGTTAAAAAACTGACTAGATAATTATTAATACTTAATTCATATGAAATTTATTCATAGATCACAAAAAATGCTTATTCATCAATTTCAATTCTATATCCTCAATTTATGTCACCAATATATTTCACTACAGTGTCAACTGGGCTGAAATTAAAATTGTGTTAAAGTTTGTTGCAAGATGCAGGATGAGCTCCACATCATTGATGTGCTAGTTATATTTTCACTGTCTTTTTGTATTCATTTTATTCCAATTATTTTTAGGGGTATGGTAGATAGAACAATCAAAAATATCAAACAGTAGAAAGAAATAAACAGATTTTTGGAGTGTGTCCTTTAATTCCTGACACACTGCATTTAGAGCCAATAGAGTAATTCAGTGTTCCTGAGTTCCTGAATAGGAAATAGATCTGTATGAAATCGGAGCCTGAAATCGAGCGAGAAACACTGCCTTTATTATGCTAATCAAATGTACATAACCAGCAAGTGCAAAGTATGAGGGAGGGAGCCAGCAGAACGGAGCGCTAACATGTTATGTTGATGTAGCTGTCTCCTTCAGCCTCATATACATGAGCAACAGGCAGTGACTGGTAATTCCGCATTTATGAGATGCTTTTTAGAAAAGTACCGTTGCCGAGGAAAATGTTTTGTGGGTACATAAAAGATGAATGGGAATTTGTAATGTATTCTTGTGGCAGTCAGAGATGTGAATTTTGAAATGTCACGGCATGGTTCAGATGGGTTGTAAAATGTAATGAAGTTAATATTGCTGAATTAATTTGTAATAAAAAACTATTTTATTTCTGTTGTATTATCCCTCGCCTGCCCCCCTGCGTCTTCTCTCTCTGTCTATCCCTGTCTTATCACTTTGGTCTTTTTATATTTTTTTCGCTTTTTTACCCCCTCTGTGGCATCTTTTCCCCATCTCGTTCTTTATCTCACACTTTCTTTTTCACCTTTTCTTCCTCTCCCTTTTCCCTTCTCCGCCTCTCTTTTACTTTGTATTGCCTGCTCTCTCTCAATCTTTCTCTATCCCTCTCTTTCTCTGTTTCTTTATTTGAATTCCTATCTTTATGTTACCTGACTCCTTACCTTCCCCCCCCCTTTCTCTTTCTCTCCCTCTCCATCTATTTCTATCTTTATCTCTATCTCACTCTCTCTCTTTCATTTTTCTCCTCCTCCCTCTCTCTCTTGTCCATCTGCCCTTCCACTGCCTTCAGTCCGTCGAGACCCAGATGCTGGAGAAGCTGGCGGAGGAGAACGCCCGCATCCTGGAGGCCCAGGCCAAGGTGGCTGAGAACAACAACAATTTCAAGATGGTGGCCAAGAAGCACTATGTGGAGAAGATGTCCAAGGTGGAAACCAACCTACAAACGAAGCAAGAAGCATTCAACCTTAAATACAAAGATGTGGTATGATAATGATAGTTTTCTTTTTTGTGTGTGTATGATGCATATCATTAAAAAAAAACAAAGAATTGTGTAAGAAAATAATAAAATTCTCTCTATGAGGGTGTTGCAAGAAAATTATTTGCAATCATTTGCAAAGGTTCTGTTATTTGACAATTGATAGCTGCAGCAAATCAGATTACACTCCTTGTTTCAAGAAGCAGATTGGCAATCAATCGCAAATTTACAATTAATTGCAAGACTTATGACTGATTTAGGGACTGGTAATAGACTTGCAATTGATCGCAAGTTTCTTTCAATGCGTCATAAGTATATACATGTATTTGACTGTGACACACAGAAATATTTTTGCTCCCCTATTTATCAGTTGGGTTTGAATGCAGGAGCCTCAATAGAGCCCCCTTCATTTTTTTTTCGGGGGGGGGGGGGCATTTGAAGTTTTTTCTGATTTAAAGGATTGTACAATGATTCTAAAAGTAATATAGCATCATAATCAGGCCTTTGGAGAGGGTGCATTTTTGTATTTTATTCAAATTCTTATTGTCGGCGAAGCAGTTCTATTTTTTCTTGCTGCGAACTGATTGGTTGGTTGGTGTTTATTTTAATGGCGTTTACATTCTAAAGAATGCTTTTGCCTAAATTATGGTTATTCTTGTATAACATTTGTTTGAGCTTTGCCAGTACCAGATTAATGTATCTAATTTGTTGTGTTGTATATTGTGATTAATCTTAGTGAATTAAAACAAAATCGATATAGGGGTTGATTTTTAATGATTTTTTGATGAGAGCTCTGTAATTTAGCATGTGAGTAAATGGGAGCCTGAATTACTCATGTGAAATGCCATTGCCTTTCAAATAGAGATGAGTCATACGTTTTTTTTAAGCCCCGTGGATTAAAGTGACCTTTAGTGACCATTTTCAGTCAAAATCAATGAGTCGTGAGCTTTGTTTGAATTGGCAACACATACAGTCAATTATTCTAATGCTAACTTCAGCCAGAGGCGAGATTCCCCTTTATTCCAGTGTGCCGACAAAGATAGGATATTGCCTGCATTCAGATATGCTGTTTTACTTCACCAAAATATACATGAAGATTATATCGCGAGTGATTCATATGTGCATAATGACATTTTAGAGGCTTTATTTTTACAGATAACCCAACATGGCTCTTTCATTTTACGTACATGTACGGTACATGTATGTAACAGGTTCTTTTTGAAATACAAGAAATTTGTAATCATAGTGAACCTCTTGATCATTTTTTTTTTAATTTAACTCTGAAAACAAATTCTTCTGTTTCTCCTTTATAAAGCATGTCTAGAATTTTTTTCTCTTTCCAACATTATTTTCTTTTTCTTCCCCTGACGATTTTATGTTTTGGGAGAAATCTTGGTCGACAATATCAAAGATATTTCATATAATGAGAATTTTCAAATTATATTTCAACACTTTTCCGATTATTTCACATTCACCTTGCCTCAAGTCAAAATTTCTTGTCTCTTACGCTACTACTACATGTATCCAACTCAATCTCAGAGAAATTCTTGAGCGAGTTTTCTTAATTTTGAAAAGTAATTTGCTTGTATTTTCTTTTTGGGTATTAATACAAGTAATACTTTATAAGATATCTGATATATTTTAGACAATTCGGGTGCATCGGCTTTGTAACTTATGGCTTAACAATTTCCAATTAATTGCCAAGTGCCAGTGACCATTCAAGACCATTGTTTCATGCACACTTGTTTAAAACACATTACCATGAACCACTCAGAGTGGTTCTTTCACATTTGCTATTCAAGCACTAGGGCCTGGATATTTTTTTTTAATTCAGTGGATGGGTGTGAACAGGCTGGGTGTGAATGCATCAAATTACAAGGTTAAAGGTCGAGTCCACCTCAGAAAAATGTTGATTTAAATCAATAGAGAAAAATCAGACAAGCAAAATGCTGAAAATTTCATCAAAATCGGATGTAAAATAAGAAAGTTATGACTGACATTACAAAGTTTCGCTTATTTTCAACAAAATATTTATATGAACGAGCCAGTTACATCCAAATGAGAGAGTCGATGATGTCACTCACTCACTATTTCTTTTGTTTTTTATTGTTTGAATTATACAATATTTCAATTTTTACGAATTTGACGATGAGGACCTCCTTGCCTGACACACAAAATATTAAAATAATGGAATTCCACGTGTTCAGGGAGGAATGAAACTTCATTTCACATGACAATGACGAGAAAATAACAATATTTCATATAATACAATACAAAAGAAATAGTGAGTGAGTGATGTCATCAACTCTCTCATTTGGATGTAACTGGCTCGTTCATAAAACTATTTTGTTGAAAATAAGCGAAACTTTAAAATGCCATAACTTTCTTATTTTACATCCGATTTTGATGAAATTTTCAGTGTTATGCTTGTTGAATTTTCCTCTTTTTATTCAAATCAAGGTTTTGTTGGGGTGGACTTGTCCTTTAAAGAAATCTTTGTTGTGAATGAGCAGGATGAAACCTGCCTAATGTGGGCTACGGTAAAACCTCGCGCATCTCTACTTTCCCTTGGTAGTCAGTCATTCACATACATCCTTGAACTGTCTGTGGCACGGACCTCATTATCATTTCAACAGGATAAACCGAAGTCTAGGTGACGCAAATGCTTTTAACAGAAACGAAGATGCTAATTACTTTTATCGTAGCCCCCTCCCTTAATTGCACTGAATACAAAAGGATTGAAAAAAAAGAGGGAGGGGTGAGTAAGGAAGAAGGGAAAAAAATGTAAAAGATAGGGCTCGGCTGTATTTCCTTATTACGCCATTAAAAAACATTACTGTTATATTTCAGCTTGTCTTGCCGCCCCCCCCCATCAAAATATCCTGGCACTAATCCAAAAAAAATTGATGTAACAGGTGTAAAGAGAATGGTTTTACTACTCCCATCTTATCAATTTGTTGGTAGTAAACTTGAGAATGTAATTTGGCAGTTTCGTTTTTTGAGCATTCAGTCGGGCAGGATTTTTCTCTGCCAATCCAAGGATTTTTATTTTTATTTTGTTCATTTTTTTAAATTTCATTTCATTTGATTGTATTGTATTCATATTTTTATTTCATTTATTTATCTATTCATTTATTATTATTTATTTATTTATTATTTTTTTTTGGGGGGGGGCATATCTTATTGGTGAGGCAGAGCAGGGATACTTTATTTAACTTCAAACTAAAAATGCTTTATGAATTTTCTACACCTAATATCGCAATACTTTTCATTTCCACCCAGAAAACCCAGTTGCTCTCTGACAAGCTGCCGTTTTCTTTCCTTTATAAACATTTCTCTGCTTCATGCCCGATTTGTAATTAAGTCCCTCATTATGAGCCCCTCATTCGTTTCACAAAGCTTTTAAAGGTTTGAGTGACTTTTATGAATGACGGGTGACCCTTTCCTGTGCTAAATATATGCATCTATGCAGCTGACTATGCATCTACATGTTCATATTGTTTGTAAAGTTGTGCATATCTTTTATAAACAGCTATATCTCCAGATCCATGACCAACTTTCAATAAACTATTTCTCATTTTCTTCTTTTATTCATATTTAACAATGTGGAGAGTTGGATTGCTTTCTAAGAAAAACCCAACCTTATTGTTAAAATTTTAAATAAGATTATGATTTGGATTTTCTCTTTTGAAATCCTGGCTTTATTCCAGATTTTCTTACTCTCTTCTCGCTCTCTTTTTCTCCCATTCCAGAATAACCATATCAAGGAGGTGCAGGAGCGCAAGAAGAAGGAGATTAGTGAGGGAGGTGATGCCGAAGAGAAGCAGTAAGAGGTCTAGCGCCCTCTATCATGGCATCGGAAAGAGAGAGATCTAACAATCATCGAGAAAAGCAGAGAAATTGGATTAAAAAAGGAAAGAAAATGTATCTGCTGTAATTTAGTGTAAATGCTGATTCTATATGCGATGTGTTAAAGGGTTGTCGTTATTTTCTTGGTCAGAATTTTGAAAAGAGTTGTTCCTGCCTTATTCATTTGTATAAAAGTATTCACCCATCGACTTGTGGGACTGTTCATTGACAAACTTGTCGTTTTTGTTTGTTTGTTCTTTTGAAAAAGAAGTTTGTAGAGTTATATATTTTTTCTTGCTCATATCATTTTCGCATTGTTTATTGTATTTAGAGTTCTATTAATGATTGAAGTGTTTACTGCACATAGTATGAATATAGCTTACAAAGGTTTGATGGTGGAAGTTTGTAATCAGCCCAGATAAATGTAAAAAGAAATAACACAACTCAAATTGTATGCTTTGTTAACTGTATGTCGGTGCCATTCTCATCTATTGGCATTGAATATTGCTGATAAACACCAGACTGTTTGGTGTTTGGGTTACATATATAGTCCTGTGTTACTGCAGGATCACTTCACTCAACAGTCGGTGTTGACTATTAACACTGAAATAGTTGACCATGTAGGCACAAGCAGCTCTCAATAGTTGACACATGCACTGCCACATAATGAACACCCAAATGTTGACACTTTACACCGACTGAGCTAGAAGTAGACATCATTACATTATAAATGAATCAAAGCACAGCAAAATATACTTTCCATAAAAAGTCTCCAATATGAGAATTAGTTCCAAAAGTCATGGTACAGCCACAGATATTTCAAACTCTAGTTTCGAATTCATCCTATCTTCATTGCACTAAACAATGTCAGCTACTATAATTAATCATTCTGTGCTCATTTTTGTCCCGTGTAAATGTAATATATATATATATATATACAAACACCACAGGTCCATATTTCTATCAATAGCATATTTGTCTATATAGTTGAAAATTTGCTTCAGTTGCACAAGTAGTGTAATGTTTAGCATACCTGTAGAGTCTTGCATTTATTGCACAATGCACTGTCTTTGTCAATGAAGATTTAAGATAAAGACCCCCAAAGTAACTGCCATTTTCCCGTTTGCACGTTTCCATATTTTCACCTCATCATTCCTCTAGATGTAGATTTCATGTTTTATGTGTAGGTATCGGTCACCAAACTAGCCACGCGTCTTGCACAATTTGTACGATAGAAGCACAGTTTCAAAGTTCTTCATGAAATGAATGAAAAGCACAGATAAATGATAGTATATTGTATTCAATACATAAACAGGCTGTTCTACATTTAATGTTGGATGTGGATGTTGGCAAGTTCCATTCATGTTTGAAATCAATGTAGGTTTTTTATTTTATTGACTTGCAATGATAGCAACCATGCCTGCTCTGATGATGGTCTTAGTCTTTATAGCCCTAGATTTGTGTACTTTTTTTGCGTTTTCTTCAGATTCAAGATATTTTCACAAAATATATTCTTTTTTTTGCTGCCTGCAGGATATATTTAGTAATCATTTCAATACAGTGAGCATTTCTCCCGATTATAGGCACCGTAGTATAGCGAGGTATTTACACTCCAACTGAAAGTTTGAGTATTTTTTTTTTGGTTATATGTTCATTCCTTTGGCTTCCATTTTTGTTTGAAAAACAACTCAACATACTGTAAATAATAGTCGTTATCGGTGGAATCTAGCAAGAGTTGCATTGAAATGTTGTAAATTTATATATAATTTTCAGTACTTTTGATATGTTTCCAAACGTTATTTGAGTGACAATTTAACATCCAGGAGTGCTTTATGGAGTAGAAGATAGTCCTCCTATGTTTTACGATCCTCTTCAGTCTGACAAAGGGAAAATAAGTCTCAGAAAATAAGAATAGAAATCGGTCCTGGTTATAAATGTTTCAGGAATTGCTGTACAACATCAGATTCTTGTAGCCTAATAGTTGTCTAGGCTTAAAAAAAACCCTGAGAGTTAAGAGATTCTGGAAATATTCTTCAAAGAACTGATATTAGTAGTCAGGTTAGAAGATGCGTATCACATTTGAGAACTATTTTCTACAACTCCATGTTTTTTCTATGGTGTCTTGTAATTTTGTTTGTGAATGCTGTGTCTGTTAAAACTTCCACAGAAATGTGTTCATAAAAACATCTTGATAATTGAAATAAGATATTTTGCTGCAGTCTTCATCAATAACATCAAATGTATTGACCTTTATTATGAAGATCAGATATCTCAAACGGTTTATTTCTAAATTACATGTAGGTCAGGAAATATATGAAATTGATGAGATTTTTGACAGTTCATCAATTCTTTATTATTCAAGACATAAACTTGTCTAAAAGGAAGAACATTTGCTCAATCAATCGATTCATGCAATCTTATTCAGCCATTGTAGAATATAATTAAAAAAGAAAACGCAGAAGTGTTTTTTTTTTTTGGGGGGGGGGGCAGTGGGGACATTTTCTCTGGTACTGTATGTGCAATCACTCTTTTCAAGATAGCATTAAAATTTAAAGTGAAGGGTAAAAGAAGTTTTATCAAAACAGCACAACTTCAAGTGTTTGCAGTGTTGATGTGTGTTCTACCTAAGCAAAAAAAAAAGTTACAGAGCATGTGTACACTTTTGTGTTTTAAAGAGTCTAGTCAAGTGTGCTAATTTTGAAAAAAAATTCTTATAATAAATTTGACATATATATCTATATTTTTGTTTGGTGCTTAAAAGTCCACAACAGATCAACACGTTTATCTAAAATATGATTTTCTGTTTGTTAAAAGTAAATATGGGGCAGCACTTTTGCTATGAAATGTCTGTTATTACCACAGTGAGAAATATTGATAGAGATAATTTCATCATTTTGATTGACTGAATTAGGATTAGCATAATCTCTGATGTCATCAAATAACCCCTGACTTATTGTTCGAAAGCACGATCAGCCCGCTCGTGATCTACCAGTTGAGCCAAGACCCACAGTTTAGTTTACTCCATGTTATTTCAAATGTAGTAGCCCATTATTTTCAATGAATGTTGACTGTAACTCCAATGGGAAAAAAATTAGAACATATTAAATATCCATTTCTCGTTTGCATAGTTACAGACAGCTGGGTACATCTTGGAGCAAGTCAAGTACCAACAGATTTTTAAAAGGGGAATGGGTAAAACTGTCAGTGTTATCATTTTAATGCTGTTCAATATTCAATGTTTTCCTTAGCTTGATCACCAACTTAAAACTCTGTTTTTCCTGACATTTACATTAACATGATTGTGTTTTCAAAGCATGGATTACATGACCAGGGGCCCGTTTCTTAAAGGACTTGCAACTGTTGTAACTTTGCCATTATGGCAACTACCATGGCTGCTGAGCCCTGTTACCATGGTGGCAACTATCATGGTTACCACAGTTGCAAGTCCTTTATGAAACGGGCCCCAGATGCTAAGAAAAAAAAGCATTCAAGTAACAAACTATTCCCTCTCATAATCAGTACTTTATATTTATTTTTCTCCCAAACCATTCCATTAAGACAACCTATGACCAAGTGGTATTGTTTTTCTTTTGCAGTTAACTGTGATTATTCAAATGCCTTTTGTATTCCCAACTTGTCATTCATTATATTTTGTATTTCATTGCCTGATTTAGCACCAAATCAACTCAATATGGTATGTTGCTAAAGATGCTGCTTCTGAAATGGATTTAATTGATTGTTCATACAGAACTGTTGTAATGGCACTTATGATAATCATCAATTTATATTTATTCTTTTGAAATAACTTGCCAATGGAACCGCATTAACTTTCTGCAAGGATGTGTGTTATCTAAATGACAATAGGGTAACTTGACACAAAGTTCAGTGATTGAACGTAAATATGTATTTTATGATTTTTAAATTGATCATACTATGCCATTGATTGTTAAAGTAATTGAATGATCAACCATAAAGTTTTGTGACATGGCGGTCAAGGCCTTGTGACAGTCTTAGCAATTGATCTTGTGGATTTTTTTAATTGCATAATTTGTATTGATCATAATAAACAATTGATTGTAAATGAGATTGAAATATCAAACATCAAACATTAAGTTTTGTGTCACAGGTCCCAGTGTGAAATTAGCTTAGCGATTGATTAAATTATTGTGTATGATCAGTGATAAAAATCAATAGAACAATCATTAAGTATTGTGTGACAGGGACCGTAAGAGGAGGGGGGTCGTTTCACAAAGATGTAAGTATGACTTATGGGGTGTTGCAAGAAACTTTCGGTCTACAGCAAAATTATATTTCTCCATTTTAATGTTTTTAACAATAAAAATGGTTGAACAGAGCGGTAGTGATTTAACGTAGATTTAAATGCATTTAATGATAGTGTTTTTCTGGATTTGTTTGAGAAATCACGTCAGCATCAAATCTTTGTGAAACTCTCCAAGGTCACTGTGGCTCTCTTGTAGAAAGTTTTGAGCCCATCCCACAAATTTGACATAGAATATCTAATAGCTTAATTGGACATATTAGAATACTGTTATATGTGTAGCTACTTGATGTAAAACATTTGAATTTTCATCACATGAAACAGTATACTCTGTTGTCTTTCATAATAAATAAGCATTTACTGCCTTTAAATGGCATTAATTCCCCACTTACAAAAAAAGTATAATTAACCCTCCTGGTGCTTACTCAAGATGTTATTTTATTTATTTGAGTTTCGAAATAAAAATCATTCCTTCCAAGCCTTTTCTTGTCCAGATTTTGTTTGCCACCATTTATGCAAATGCTGATATATGTTTTATGTTGGTATTATTATTGAGTTTTCAAAAAACAAGGTTTATTTTGTTGTTTGCACTTTGTCTACTTGTAACATGTGTATTGCGCATTATTGTTATTGGTCAAAAGTGATAAATAAAAGGCGAAAGCTAGTGTGAAGATGTATATCGACTGATTTTGTTTGCTTTTCACCTGGAATACTTCAGTTGCGTGTGTATATGTAATAGTGAGGAGGGCAACGAAAAAGGAGAAAAGAGGGACAAGTGAGATGGATGGGGGGGGGGGGAATTCTCATATAAATTGAAAAGAATAGTGAGGTTTTACAGTGGAGGTTTGAAGAAGGGGGTCTGAATGGAGATTGTATAAAAGTCCAGGGGCCCGTTTCATAAAGCACTTGCAACTGTTTAAACTTTGCCATCATGGCAAATACCATGGCCAGAATCGGGTTTAACTTAGAGCAAGGTTTCCAGTTTGGCGAGTTAACATCGCGAGTTATGGCGAGTTATAGCGAGTTGCCAAAATGAGGCACTCGCGATAACTCGCATAAAGCTCACCATGAAACTCGCGACAACTCGGCATGGCTCGGCGGAGCTCGTTCAAGATCTGGACAACTCTCCTTGAAGTCGTGAGCAGTTTCAAAATTTTTGAACATGTTCAAAAATTTTGCTAACTCGCTGTAACTCGTGCTGAACTCACCTAAACTCGTTATATACTCGCAGAACTCGCAATTACTCGTAAAAAACTCGAGATAAACTCGTAATAACTCGTAATAACTCGCCACATCTGAGTATACGCGAGTGCGTTCCGAGTTCTCAAGAGCGAGATACGAGCATTGCGATCGTTTTACGAGTCAAGTGGAGGTGCCTACGATATTAACGCGACTTTAGCTCGAGCACCCCGAGTTACAGCGAGTTTCGTATGAGTTTATACAGAGTGTGTTGCGAGTGCTCATTTACATGCCAGCTGAATGATAAATATCCAGTTTTCTATATATGAACCCCTCAATTTTTTTTTAGGAAATCTGAGTTTGACCATTAATTTCCCCCAACTCCCAATTTTACACAATGCATATTTGACATCATTTAAAAGATCATTTAATTCTCTTTACAATGATACCATGCTTGTTATGATCATGCCATTACAAAAAGAGTAGGATTCAAAAGTGTTAGATGAAGTCTGAATTGAAAAGCTGCAAAACGAGCAAAAAAGTTTGGAAATCTGAGTTTGGCCATTAATTTCTCCTAATTCCAAATTTTACACAATGCATATTTGATATCTTTCAAATGATCAGTTGATTCTCTTTAAAAGGATAACATGCTTGTTATGTCATGCCATCAAAAAAAGCAAAATTCAAAAGTGTTGGATGAGGTCTGAATTGAAAAGCTGCAAAACTAGCAGAAATAGTCATGAAGGGTCAATACAGAACATGATTCTTTTGTCTGTGTCAATAGAGATGAAAATTAATTCAAATAAAGCCCCTGCTTCTTCAATTCTTATGTTTTGTTGTGGTTTATGTTGGTTTGTTTGTTATGTGTTTGCTTGTGCAGCGGTGTGTCTGATTCCATTTTAATGTTGATGTTAAGGTGCATGAAAACAAAAGAAACCGCTGGGAAACTCACTCATCACCATGGAAGAAAAGAACAGTGACTTTCAATATTGTGTAATTTTGCAACTTTTGAATGTTGACCTTGCCCCACATTTAACGGCACTGCACCTCCATGTGAACCATAATTATATCATGTAGGGTATCAATTTTAAAAGAAATTAATGATCTAGTCATTGATATTGATTACTCATTGATATCTACTAAAACCGAGGAGGGATTATCGACCAAAGTCGGATTTCCAAACTTTTTTGAGGAGTTCATTTTAAAGTGAGAGCACATTTTAACTGACCCACGCATGTACACGTACTTTTAAAAAGGCTGTTGTCACTCCATTATTACAACTACCAACGAATAAGGAGAGAAATATGCCTCGACCCAAAAGATCCAAGAGTTGTGGCCATTCAGGTCGGGAAACTCCGAAAGAAGATGTCATTCAAACAAGGGTAGAAGTAGAAGACGTGGAGGAAGAGACAATTGAAACGGAAGAGGAGGCCAATGACGAGCAGAGCCAGGTAAAAGAACAAGACACCAAACTAGACCAGGACCAAGTGGAGCGCCTCTGGCAGTCTCACCTACATCACGCGATTAGATATAGCAGCAGTGCTGACTTTCAAAACTACTATAAAATAATTATTCACAAAACATCATTCATATAATGATACAATACTACGTTCATTGACAATAAATGACATTTGACCTTGATCATGTGTCCTAAGACTTGTCAGTGATACTTGATTGTTCTTATGTCCAAGTTTATGAACTAGATCCATACACTTTCAGAGTTATGATGGTAATTCAACGAATATCCCCCCAACATATTGCCAAAGTCCATTTGCCATATGACCTTGGTCATGGGGCCTGAAACTCGCACAGGATGTTCAGTGATAATTGATTACTCTTATATCCAAGTTGATGAATCATACTCCATAAACTTTGAAAGTTATGATGGTAATTCAACAAATACCCCCTATTGGCCAAAGTTCATTGACCTTAAATGACCTTTGACCTTAGTCATGTGACCTGAAACTCAAGCAAGGTGTTTAGTAATACTTTAATAACCTTTTGTGCAAGTTTCATGAACTAGGTTTATATATTTTCTAAGTTACGATGATTTCAAAAACTTAACCGTAGGTTAAGATTTTGATGTTGATTCCCCCAACATGGTCTAAGTTCATTGACCCCAAATGACCTCTGACCTTAGTTTTGTGACCTGAAACTCAATCAGGATATTTAGAAATGCTTGATTAATCTTATGGCAAAATTTCGTGAACTAGGTCTATACATTTTATAAGTTATGATGACATTTCAAAAACTTAACCGTAGGTTAAGATTTGGTGTTGATTCCCCAAACATGGTTTAAGTTCATTGACCCCAAATGACCTTTGACCTTAGTCTTGTGACCTGAAACTCAATCAGGATGTTTAGTAATGCTTGATTAATTTTATGGCAAAATTTCGTGAACTAGGTCTATATATTTTCTAAGTTATGATGTCATTTCAAAAACTTAACCTTCGGTTAAGATTTGGTGTTGACGCCGCCGCCGGCATCCATCTTTGAGTGCCAAAAATGTGCATGTCCCGCCCCTTGGTCGTATGAAACTCTTATCACTCGTAAGAAAATCTTGATAACTCGTTTATAGCTCGCTTTAAGTCGTATAAAGGTCATACTAAGCTCGGTCTGACTCGTTTCGCGCTCGGTTCACTCGTACAGCGAGCGTAGTGAACTCGATGTTGAGTCTTTTGTCACTCGAGCAAATTCCAGAAAAAAATGTAAATTTCACGCGAGCTTGTGCGAGTTAAGGCGAGTTAGAGCTCGCGCAGCTCGCGTATGACTCGCAACTCCAACTCGCCAAAGTGGAAACCTTGCTTTAGACCATGCTCCATGGGGGCCAAAGGAGGGGGGGGGGTCACATGACTGAAAAATGCTGCAAGATCTGACGTAAAAGACTCATGTTATAAAAGTTCACACTTTAACAAAAAAAAAATAGTGTGATTATGGATAGCATGGTCGGTATATAGAAATAACTTTCTTACGCCCATTCTTTTATGTATAAACATGATAAAGATCTAGCGTGGCTGGTGTAGGCCTCCATATTCCATTTGGTTTTATGTTCCAATGTTTCAAATCGTGGCCGTACTCTGAGATCATCTTCAATCACAAAGGCAACTTTGTGCCTCAATAGTGAGTTTCGTTCATCATTTTTACAATTTTAATAATATTTCCCTCATCATCACTGTGCCCGGAGTATCCTCTTCTGCCTTCTTCTCTATTGTTTTAATCAATTACAATGGGGTTTTGAGTGGTCTTGGTCCTTAACCCTGAATATCGAATACTCACAACCACTAAAATAACCAGTTTCAGGCACATTTCATAGGCGGATCCAGGGAGGGGCGATGCCCCCCCCCCCATTGGCGAAGCAAAAAAATATTTTAAAAAAGGCGGAAAATAAGAAGGGAAAAGAGAGGAGAACAAAAGGAAGGGGAAATATTAGAGGGGGAAGACGAGTGAATAAAACAAGATGAGGGGAAGACTTGGAAAGAAAGAAAAAATCTTTCATGTCACTATACAAAAGCTTGTGCTTTTGTGTCTTGCTCAATATGGAGTTGAAATATCAAATTTTGAAGTCAATATACAACATATTTTAGCTCAGATATCAAACTTTCATTTGTTTGATTTACAAATTGAATTTTTAAAAGTGCTCTGTAAAAATGTATGTTTAATGATCTTAATATTAACATTTTCTGCGCGCTGGCAAAATTTGATGTTTCAGGTACCTATCATTTTCCTGTATTCCATAAAGTTCTCAAAATATCCCTATTCAGGTCAGATTGTCAAAACGTATCAGCTAGCGCTCGGATTTTGATTGGTGATTGATGCATATCTCAATATTAATTCTATGACAAACTTTATACTTAAAATTCCCATTTCATGACAGTTTTTCAAAAATTAGGAAGAGAAATGGGAAGATAGTAATCATTTTCATATGATGACATTATGTTCTTAAAATGCCCCGGTCCTATAACAAATCAGCTCGGTTTTAACTGTGATCCATATCCACCTAACAATAATTTTCCTACAAAGTGCTTGAAATACAGAGCTTAAATTGACCCTTTTTCAGATCGGAATGTCAAATAAACCCCTCAAAAAAGTTGTGCAACTCAGTTTTGGGGATGATGTCTTTTGGTTAATAAAGTATAAAAGATGAAACTGGTATCATTAGAAAGCTGAATTATTCTTCTTTACAATGACATTCCATTTGCTGTGATTATGTAATCATGGAATATGCAATCACCCTGAACATTGAGAAAAGTCAGAAGTGAAACGTTGCAAAATGCATTGATTTCTAACAAGAGTCTCCATTTCTATAGAATTTCTACCATGCAGGCGACAGTGAATGCACCTCGAAACAATTGGAAATTCGCTATTGCAAACGACGCATGCAACATTTCATGTCTAACATTGCTGCGTATTATCATGTCTGTGTATTTCATGAGAACACTAGCATTACAAATGACACATGATTGTAAAGAAGAATAATCATGCTTTCTAAAGATATCACTTTTACACATGATGATGGCATATTAAGAAATTTATTAGCACTCAAGCTTGCAGTTTGAGTTGCAAAACTCAGACATGACAAGGCAACGAATTTTGCAACATTTCATTTTGTTACATTGCTGCATATTTATCATGTCTGTGTATTTCATAACACTAGCATGACAAATGACACATGATCGTAAAGAGGAATAATCATGCTTTCTAAAGATATCACTTTTACACGTGATGATGGCACATTAAGAAATTTATTAGCACTCAAACTTGAGTTGCAGAACTTATTCTGAGGGGTTTATTTTAAGCTCGCACTTCGCGCTCGCTTTATTTGATTCTCATGATAAAAAGTGTTTAGAATGCTCAGATTCTAGGTCGAAATCTGAATCACGCGAGCATGTTTATTCAGATACGCGGCTTAAATCATTATCCAGTTGCAGATCATTATCACAAACTTTCTGCTCGGGCTTTGCGGCGCTCGCAATATTAATGTAGGAAGATTTCAAATTATTCATCCTTTTAATGATTTAGAAATCATAAATAGAGTGTCCTATTTTTAGGTGTAAATCTCGAATTTTTCCGCTCGCGCTTCGCATCAATAAATTGTTTTATGATATACTTAGACCTATCCTTTTCACGATTACAAAAAGTGCTTAGACTTACCATTTTTTAAGTAAACATGTCAAAATTTTCAGCTCGCTTCGCTATCGCATTATTAGATTATTGAAATATTTAACGTCTTCATGGCTAACTGCAAAAATACGCCCTCCCCCCATTGACAAAGGTTGGGTCCACCCCTACATTTATTTATTTTTTTAAATCTATACAAAATCAAACGAAATCTCGTTTCATCACATTCATGCCTATTTAAATATTGTTAAAAAAAGAAGAAAGAAATAGGATTGTGTGTAAGAGGGCACTGAATACAATTTCCCTTAAAATTAAATAGTTCTTGCCAAAATAGCAAGAATCATACTTGTTTTGAAGAGAATCCATTTATTTTAAATTTGAATTTAATTTCTATGAAGCGCCCTTCATTACAAGTCATCCTTTCGAATATAAGTACATAGTTTTAGCGGTTTTAATAGAGCCCCCCCCCCCACCTTCCTTCATCGTTTCGCCGCTGCCGCCCCGGTGGACTATAGTGTGATGTGCCTAATCAATTTTTGAATAATCAATGTAATATCATTATAGGTATCCGTCCGTGTCTGGTATCTTTATAATTTTCGCAGTCCCTTAATCTTATGTTCGTCATGTGACCACCATTTTAATTTCCACGCATGGGTGAGATTTTGCCGTTCTTGAAAGTGAATGGAATTAATATAAAGAATTTCTTAATTGGCTAGCATGCATCCAGGGTTATCGATTGTAATTATTGTCTACCTATCAACCACAATGGAATGTTGAAGTTGATGATTATGGTATTATAATACCATTATCAGCAACGCAGATGATAGGAATAAAACGCTGTTAGGGATAAACATCAATAATTATTATGATGGTGGTGATGACGGTGATGATGATAATGATGATGATGATGATGAGAAGAAGAAGATAAAAAAAGAAAGAAAGAAAGAAAGAAGGAAAAAAGAAAGAAAGAGAGAAAGGAAGGAAGGAAGAAAGAAAGAAAGAAAGAAAGAAAGAAAAGAAAGAAAGAAAGAAAGAACGAAAACGAAAAAGAAAAACATCAAAAATCAAAATTTGACTCTACTTGTCTGAGAGCGATATCGAAAATTGCAAATACAATATGAATTTAATCGTATAGCAATGCATATCACTACAAGACCACAATTCCTCCAATATCTTTCCAAACGCTGAGGTGCAGACATCATCTCACCGGATTCCCATCCATGTTGTCATGGTAACCGCGAAAGGTGTGCATCATCATCATCATCCTGCAGTTCCAAACCGCCTGGCAAGCTGGTAATTTTAGAGGATGAAAAGTTGCCGGGATTGCGCCAAACAGGCATTGCTCTGCATGAGATAGTGGCGGTGTTACTTATTTTTTGTTAAAGAATCTTTGATAGTCTGTTACACTGTTAAAGAGGGGACAACTTTATATTGATATGGAATAAGATCACTTAAAAATTGTGATTGATTCCATTTGGACGGTGTTGCTTTATAATGGTGTAAGGATATGTTATCTGGATACAAACTTTTCTTCAGCAAGTTTGGGAGAGAAATGAATCTCAAAATGGCGGGTGCGAACTTCTTTCGAATGGTAAGTACATGTAATTCCTTTTGGCCCTACATGTATTTGGGGGCTGTTATTTGCCAGTTTACAAATTTTGTAGTGTTCTTTTTTTCTTTTTATGTATTTAGGGACAACACGAAAAACAGCATTTGCTGAAAGAAGTAATTTCGAGAGTGGTAAATTTATAAAAGAATGAATGAATAGATGGATGAATGGATTGATAGATGAACGCATAGATGAGGAGTAAATGGATGAATGAATGACTAAATAAATAAAGGAATGATTGAATAAATAAATAAATTAACAAATAGATGCACAAATTGCGATAGTTTAGACTCGAGTAATCCATTTAATAAGAGTAAATCTTTTCAAGAATTTTTCAAAAGACAAATAATATTGTATTTTAAATGTATTAAGTACATTCATGATTATATTTTTTATGCATGCTTGTCTTGAATATGATCTTTAAATTATGTTGAAAATACGTAGAAAATATATTGCAAGAGGCTTACAACGTAAGATGTGAAATAAACATCAAGAAATCGACAGTGAAACAAATTTATTTGCAGTGATTGCAATGTGTTACATATATACAGTGCGTATCAAAAAAAGTTTACACTTTGAAAAAGCTGTGGGAATTAAAGAATATACAACATGTGGGTAATTTTATCACATATAATCTTGGGTTTGGGTCTCATCCATCCAATGAAAGTAAAAGTTTGGACAGAATGTTAAACTTGAGTGAGCACTGTCCATTATTGGAAAGCTCGCAGAAATCTGTTTGCGCAGAAATGCTCGTTTTCATGCTGCGTCGAGGAGAAAGGGTGAAATCAAACTTACCCTGCGAAACATATCTCATACATTTCCCTTGCACTTTTAGTCAACTGAAATAAAACGGATACATTCAAGCATTTTGTAGCAATTTTGCCACCAAAATTGAATTTTCACACTTCTTAAGCACAACCTTTACCCTTTTTATGCCAGCTGGATCTGAGGACATAACTGAATCTGAACAAAAGTTGATATCAGACATCTCCAGCATTTTTTCACTAAGTTTTTATCATTTAAAGTGGATTTACATTATATTTTTCATTTAATACTTGTTTCTCCACACTTTTCCCAAGCTTGACAATGATTAACAAAATGAAAATCAAGTTTAAGCCATTTCATATAAATCACAGCTCAGTGTAAAGCAAATATCGTCACGATGGCCTCGGTGTGTGGGGGAGTGGGGTGGGGCGCAATGCACTCTTCGAAGTGTTTTGGGCAAGGAAACAAGTTAAAAAAGGTAAAAGATATCTTCACATCAATTTTACTAGCTAAATTCCATGTGTTCTTCATGATCAAGGTCTACTTTTACAATATTTTATTCGCATGACTATTTCAGAGTTCTGCGCAAATCATTTTCACTAGTTTTTCAAAAGTAAATGGTGCTCACTCAAGTGAAAACATTTTTTGACAGTTATGTCGTCATTCGCTTTATTGGATCTGTACCAATGTTAAAATGTGGAAAAATCTTCAGGATATTACAAATGTATAATTTTATAGGACTTTTTCTAAGTGTAAACTTTTTTTGATACGCACTGTATAAGGTTGTATTGTGGACAGGAGCAAGACAGAGTTAGAAATAAGATGTTTTATTTTGAAACATGTGCTTGTGAGAAGAAAATAAAATGTTAATATTTAGTATTGATAGAAAAAAAGGAAAGATCAAAGCAACGGTTTACTCGCCTATAAAATGAACTGTTATAAGATCCATATAAGTCAATTAAGAAATTCAAATCTGATTTGGTAATTTACGGGCATTGATATTTACACTCTAAAAAGATTGAGTGTAAATTTACCCAATATTGGGTAAAAAGGGAACAAGCATGTTTACTATGTAATTTTTCCCCCATCTTGGGCAAAATGCAAGTTTAAAGTGATTGGTTAACATTGGTTTGACTTTTAAAAACTCTGAGCTAGAAGGTCACACTTGTCACCTGTGTCTGTGATATGTTATAAAAATGAAGCCCAGAAAAAATTGCGTTCGAAAATAATTATTTAGTGCTTCAAAAATTGAAATATAAAGTGACCGGAAACACCATCTTAATTTCATCCCATACACTTATGTGTACTATTTAGGCGTCTATAAGACGCCTATTTACAAAATCGGGGTTTGCCTTGTAGTTTTAGCTTTTCTTTCTCAATAATGGTTGTTTTCAGGGTTTATTAGTTCTAATACATGCACTTGTACACATGTTTCATCTTGGTTTGAGAATTTTTTTAATTGGCTGCTAACAAAGTTAAACAATACCTTTAAGGGTAAATTCAAACGCAACATTGCGTAAAATTTACTTTGGTATCATTTTACCCAGCAAGCATGCATATTCCCACTTTACCCAATACTGGCTAAGATGTTTTTACCCAGAAGGAAAAACCAGTTCTACTGGACCAGTTAGACCAGTATAATTTTAACTGGTAACTCTGGAAATTGGAACATCAGTTTACTGGTCTAACTGGTCATACTGGTCCAGTTAAAATTTTACTGGTCCAGTTAAAAATTAAACTGGTCTTGAAGTACTGGAATTTCATACTGGTCTTAATGTATTCATGATTTCCGATTTTGTTTTACGTCAACCTTAGATCTGAATGTGAATAAGTCTCTCATCGAGACAAAAAAGGGAAATGAAAGCAATGTGACACAGTAAAATTCAGATTTTTTTTGCAATATTACGCAGACGCTTTCTGGAACGTAGAGAATCTATTGTCAAAAGCCCTTCACGACAATGAAGGCTTTTGACGAATATCGGTGAATCAAAATAGCAGTGTCGTCCTGGATTCTGGACCAAACGAAATGTTCGCAAATTTTCGTCGGCTCCGAATCTTAGGACGATCGGCTGTCCCGGATCACTAACTTTCGACAAAGACCTCTCGATTAATAAGATGTGCTGCTATGTCAGTTAACAACACAAACTATGGTTTCGACCGGCGTATATACAGAGAGAGAAAGAGAGAGAGAGGGGGGGGGGGGCGGCATCATTCAGTTTACTATGATGTTAAATTTGTGATGATGCTGCGTCAACACCCGTATGTGCTATTATAACACTTTTGGAGTGCTACTTAATCATTCTTTCATGTTATTTTAATACTCTATAGGGTGTTATTCTAACACCTCAGAGTTTGCCTTTTGAAACACAGACTAGTGTCAGATTTGGCTGTGTGGTCCAGTGGTTGGAGCATTGGACTCATGATTGAAAGGTTGTGCGTTCAAATCCAAACTGCTCTGCCATTATCTCCACAGTTTACCCGAAAATGCCCGAGAGTAATTTTTGTCTTCTAAAACGGTCAGCCACTGTGACTGACTATCCTAGCTAGACGTAAAAATGTTTCAAATGTAATTGGTTATATATACCAGCTTGGCGTTGATGCACAGATAGCTGCTTTGCCGAGTTCCTTCGGGAGTTATCTCATCAGAAAAACAAATTGAACAACTATTTTTTAATATTTTTTAGCCTCCCCTGCAAGCGCCGCTTTTCCTATAAGGCGGCGGCGTCGTCAACATTAAAATATTAACCAAGGTTAAGTTTTAGACTTGAAATGTCATCATAATTTTAAAATGATGTGGTCTTTTTTTCATGAAACTTGGACACACATAAGGTCAATCTTCTATAACTTATCATTCTGCATGGGTTTCAGGGCGCATGAGAAAGGTCAAAGATCACTTATATAGGGTCAGTGAATGTAGTATTTCATTATCTTTTTTTTTTGGGGGGGGGGGGATAAATATTGATCTGCAAGTAAGCCCTTCAGCTAGTGTGCGTAGGCGGAGGGGGTGGGGGCATTCTCACCCTAGTCTACAGCCGCAGACACTGTTTGAAACTTTGACCAATAAGTGTGTCTCCATGCACAGACTAGCACATACAAAACTGAGTGAGAGAGCCTCCAGTACACAAGGCATGAGTAGGCTGCACATTCAGACCCTTAACTCGCGTGAAGAGTTTGCACAGCAGACTGTCTCACCCCCGGACGAGTTCGCCGGGAAAACGAAAACTAAAATAGGAAAAATAAAAGGGAGAAGAAAGAAAGAAAGAAAGAAAGAAAACGAAGGAAAGAAAGAAAGAAAGAAAGGAAAGGAAAGGAAAGGAAAGAAGGAAGGAAGGAAGGAAGAAAGAAAGAAAGAAAGAAAGAAAGGAAAGAAAGAAATAATTAAGAAAAAAAGAAAGTACAAGAGAATGAAAGAAGGAAGGAAAGAAAGAAGGGAAAAAAATTGAAGGAAAATAGGACAAGTTGATTCATGCATGAGCAAAGAATATCAAACTTATTTCCATTTATGACTTTCTCGAGTTTAATTCAGTGTAAAGTTGCATCTTTACAACTTACTTCAACGTTTTGATTCAAAACATTCTCAATTATATTATTCCATTTGCAGTTGATTATGATGATGGCGATTCATATTGTACACATGCAAGACGCTGGCACTACGGGGCAGTCCTGTGTTGATAGTACGTATTTTATTTTCTTCATTCTGCCTCTCCTCATCATCATCATGTTTATCATCATCATATATACATCATCATCATCATCATCACCACCACCATCATCATCACCATCATCATCGCTATTAGTATTTTTAGCATCATAATCATTTTAACCTTGATATCATCAAGGTATGATATCATTATTACCACCACCATGATATCATCATTACCACCACCATCATCATCATCAGCATCATCATCATCATCACCTCCCTTGTCATCAACCTCGGTATCATAATCACCAGGACCACCATCATTCATATTTTCCTCCTTCATATATTTTACCGCCATTTTTTCTTCTTGCTTTATATATTTGTTTTTCATTTTTCTTCATCGTACCATTTTTCCTTTGCTCCTTCCCTCATAATTATTCGATCATCAAGATTCGCAGCCGCCATCAACTACCTACTGGACAGATTGGTACTCTACGGAGGATTCTTTAACCGATACCGGCGAGCAGGAAGATTTTTCTGAGGTAAAGACTTGAACATTTCAGATTCATATTATTTTTTAAATTGGTCAACATGATTAAGAGGAAAAATTGACAAGCAAAAAAAAGAAGAAGAAGAAGAAGAAAAAAAAGTTTCACCCTTTAAAGGGGGGGGGGGGGCACACTTGTGTATAACCGCATATTTACATTCGAATTTTTTATTGTGCCTCTCAAGGGGGAGGGGGCATGGGCTGGCTGTGCCCCCCCCCTCCCCTGGATCCACTAGTGATTGTCCCTTTCTAGATCGTTACGTTCTCTTTCTCCCCATTGGTTAAGGTATGCACACCAATCCAGGAGACCGAGTGCCGTGAAAGGTTCACCCATCGTAGTCTTGGCGAAACAGGCCTGTCTTTTACTAAAAGATGTGAAGACGGCGTGCTACTCTGTGAAAACTCGATAGTATCTGCAGCTGGAACCCCCAGTCAGGTCTGCGTGGATATGGAGATGAGACTAAAATGTGCAGTCCCCAACGGTAAGGTTCTTTTTTTTTGCCACATGAAATTAATTTTTTAAAAAAGAAGAAAATTACTGGTGGTGTTATTATATCGTTGAAGTATCAAATCTGACTTCTGGGGCCCGTTTCATAAGTTACAACTGTTGTAACTTCGCCATTATATGGCAACTACCATGGTAACCTTGATTTTGATTGGTGAGCCCCGTTACCATGGTAGTTGCGATAGCGGCAAAGTTACAACAATTGCAACTCTTTATGAAACGGGCCCCAGTTGGGCCTACTTGAAGATTTTTTTCTCTTCAATTTTAGCTTTTTAGACAAAAAAACACACATTGGAAAAAAATGATACGATCATGTGTATCCGGCCTTTCCGTATAGGCCTTTAAAATACTCAGCGATGTACCTTACGGTCTACCAATAATTAAATATCATTAATACAATCAATTACCGCCGAATATACTCCCAAATCATGAACAGTATATAGGGTTACACCTTTTATGTGTGTCTCAAGATTTAGGCATATTTGGGCATGATGCGAATGTGCTCTTGCGCAATTGGTCCCTTAAGACTTATTTACAGGCTATGCATATTCGGTTGTATAAAGGCTTAATGGTTGTTCATGTCTCAATTGGAAATCTCACGGAAAATATTATTTCATCTGTCAGTAATCCGTTTACTATGATACGTCCATCATTTTTGCTAGGTTGTTAAGGCAAGCCTAGCGCCTCTGTCAGACTTTCAGGTTGTCGAGAACAAGCAATTTTTTTTAAGTATTATTATTTAACATGGGCCGGATTCAACTACATAATTGCATTTTTGACATTGTAACTAATACAGTTAACTTGATTTTACTTTGGTGCTACCATTGCAGTTGCCATAAAAACGCGAACTTAAGTTTTATAATAGTTTAAATGTTCACACAGCAAAAACTATGGTGTTAACGGGTGTACATATATAGAGGACAACACCAGTTATTTTACACCGGTTTTAAATTGGTGGTGTTAGTTTCACATCTATAGGTGTTATTACAACACCTTTGGTTGTTACATTTACACTCTTTGGTGTTATGTTCAATCTTTAGGGTGTAATTTTAACACCTCAGGGTGTGGTCCTCTATTAACACCAATTGGTGTCAGTTTTAACACCACAGTTTTTACAGTGAAAACAGGCCCATGTCTTTCGCATATTAATTTTGGATGTTGCTAGATAAGTCATAGCTCATGAAAGGTTCTTATTGGGACCAATGATGCTTCTTTTTGCATATCTTTTCTTGAATGAATCCAGATCAGCTTCCAGAACCCGACTTTCAGTGGTCGCTGAACGAGATGGATAGCGGGAGCACGCGGGGAGCGGTCAGACCATGGAAATGCTGGGACGAACCGCTTGTGCAACTTGTTTCCCCTACTAAAGGAAACATATTCGGTTATGCAGACGGGTAAGTCGATATCCCATTCCTGATATTATGACATAAAGGGATTCTCTGGGCTGAAACTACTTATATCTAAATAAACAGAGTAAAATTCACAGAGCAGGATGCTGAACATTTAATCAAAATCGGATAACAGATAACGAAGCCATTGAAATTTAAGGTTTAGCAATATTTTTTTAAACAGTTATGTGCACGTATTCATTAATATTCATTAGGTGGGCTGATGATGGCAATCCCCACTTTCCTTTTTCTAATGTTATTACATGAAGTCATAAATGTGTCATTTTTCATACATGATGTGTCTCTATTTTAATGAAATAAGTTGCAGCAATCAATAACTAATGCACTTAATCAGATGTCAATCCAACTGTTTTAGTTCTTGGAAGAAACATTTTGAATAAACCCAATTCCATATAATGAAAAACAAAAGAACAAGTGGGAATATCGGCTGTGAATAATGTAAAGCCGAATATTAGATTTAGACTTACACCTTGTTGATTTAAACACAAATCTAAAAGAATCGAATTTGAGATTTAAATATTAATCCTTGAGATTTAAAAATACATATGAAAAGTCGACCTGTCATTATTCACAGCCAATGTGGATTTAATGCCATAACGTTACAACCGATATCACTGTTCAACTGAATATTACTGTACAATAAAGTCTATATTGCAGATGATGTACAAATAAACATACAACAAATCCTGCTAAAGAAAAAGTGGCGATTGTTTCTCTTTTTTTGGTAGGTCTATACTTCTTTTTTTATACTTCTTTTTTCTCTATACTTACATGTATCTTTTAAACAATAACTGTACGTAACAAACCTGTACTTACTTTGTTATTTGCAGCAATATGTGTAAACACAAAATGTATGAATGTATCCTTACTGATCTGTATCATATGTTTTATTGGAAAGTATCAATAAAATACTATTGAAATATAAAAAACATACAACAAATCCTAAATTTCAGTATTTAATCTTTATATCACACACACACTGATCACGTACACTGTAAAAATTGTGGTGTTAAAACTGACACCAATTGGTGTTAACAGGGGATCACACCCTGAGAAGTTAAAATAACACCCTAGAGATTGAACATAGCACCAAAGAGTGTAAATGTAACAACCATAGGTGTTGCAATAACACTTATAATGCGTAAAACTAACACCACCAATTTAACAACGGTGTAAAATAACTGGTGTGGTCCTCTATGTACACCGGTTAACACCACAGTTTTTGCTGTGTACGGAGATCTATCGAGCACTGGGTTTTTCTATTTTAACACAATATTGAATATATCCAATATTCAATACATTGTGTTCAAATAGAAAACCACACTCTTTCCAAGCTATATTATGATCACTTCGAGGACAATTCATCAAATTGCTGAGTATAAAAGCAATGATTATAATTGCAAGACTTATGCATGACTGGTTATTTTCATTAATTTGTCGTTTTCCTTTTCAGATAATCATTACTATTATTGGAAGATGGGTGGTAAAATGATAAAGAAGGTTGTTCTGCTATTATCCTTACACACAAGGGCATGCACGGTAGATTGAATTTAGTTTCATTAATTTATCGTTTTCATTTTCAGATAAAAAGATTATCAATCAGTTGGAAAAGAGAGGCCAGTGGTGTATCTAATGGGTGGCAAGGGGCCACGTGCCCCGGGTGCCACTTTAAGGGGACGCAAAAGAGGGGAGAGGGGGCCCAAAAAAACAGAAACGGAACACTCTAAATTACAGGGATTTAAAATAAGTCCACATGGACTGTAGTTAGGGATCAATCGATATCTGGATTTAGTTTGAATCCTTTAGATTCATTTTTAAATCTCGAAAGATTTAAATCATTTGAGATTTAAATTTAAGTCTTTAGGATTAAAACTAAATCCAGAAATCGATTGGTCCCTAACTACAGTCCATCTGGACTTATTTTAAATCCCTGTAATTTAGAGTGAAAACAAAAAATGTAGAGAAAATGCAAAGGAATATATGCACAGAAAAGTAATACCACTGAAGGTGATTAATACCCCCGCCCTATTCTATTACCATGGTAACGCAATTTCCAACACAATTAGAAAATGAATCTTGCTTGTAAGTTACCCAGGGATGAATATTCGTGCCATATTTTGATTTTTGATATATTTATTCTCTTCAAGAATTCCAACAAATACTCCTTATAGAAAATATTCCTTTTTCAACAGTAAGTGTAATAAAATTTCAAATCTAGCTGCGGATTTGCATTTTGATACGCTACTCTTCATTAATTCTTACAAAGAATTCTGAAATACATAATTTTTAAAAGTATAATTGCCAAAGCTTTTAACCTGTTTAAACCACGCGCTAATTCAATAAGGGAGATACAATCCCTCTTCATTAATTTTACAAAATGACCCTTTTCAAGTGAAGATAAATACTAAAAAATCAGCTATCGCTTCGCGCTCGCATTACGCCGATGAGATTCGCATACCGGTACTTTTTTATGAAATCTTATACAGAAGCCTTGACATTTTCCCTTTTCATGTAAGCATATGACAAATTTCAGCAGACCCATCTCGCTTGCATTAATTGCTTAGTTATATACTCATTTAGTTAGATTAATTCTCCCTAAAATTCCCCGATTGCAGGTCTTAATCAATGATTTTCAGCTCGCGCTTCGCGCTCTCATTCAGTGTTTAGATATGCATCATGTTAATGATGCCAAAAGTACTTAAATATTCATTGTTAAGATCTTGATATTGGAAAAAAACTCGCCCTCGCATTATATCAACTTATTTACTGCGATACCTATCAAATCTTTCATAAGAAGGGTCTTTTTACATGTTCCCTTTTCAGGTCTGAATATCAATAATTTTCAGCTCGCGCTTAGCGCTCGCATTCATTATTTACGTTTGATACGCATACTTTTCAGGATTATAAAAACGTAACTTAGAATATTCCGTCTTATCGTCTAATTAGTGAAAGATATTCACACTCGCATTCATATTATTTCGACTGGTCGAGTGTAGAATATTGTATGTAATACACTTTGAAAGGGGCGCGATTTTAGCGCTTGTCCCCGCCCGCTGTTTATATACATGTAGATACGCCACTGAGAGTGGCATAGTGATGGTAATGGAGGTTGTTCTCTGATATTCTTTCACACAAAAGCACTGGGTAGATTGAATTAAATTTTGGGATGACAAAGGCAAAATGGTCGTTAGCTAATTACGTTCTTTTTTTGTCATTTCCTTTCTATTCGTATATGCGTTTACGATGAATATAATTCCTGTATATTCTCTACAGAAACAACTTTTCATATGATTATTTTACGTTTCTCCTGCACTTTTTCTCTATTGCGATTGCATCGTTTTTAATTAATATGGGAAGTGTGATGGAGAGAGAGGGAGAGATAAAGGGAGAGAGAGAGAAAGAAAGAGGGGGGGGGGAGAAGGGGGAGGGAAAAGGATGAGGGGCGTGGGACCTAGTTACCAATAATGCATTTCGATTTATTTGAAAGCAGGATAAAAGAGCATGGTAGATAATTATAAAGCCTTATTGCTCACGGGATCGAACCCCGGACTTTCCATGTATCGCCAGGCGCCTTAGACCACTCAGCCACGACATATCTTATATATATCTTATACATCACATCCTCTATTGAAATAAGCCCACGCCCTCATTGATATCAAACCCCACTTTCTCTCATCCAAAATTATATTTCTTTTATAAAGTTTTTGAAATTTGACTGATGCGTCACTTGCTCCCTTTTGCCAACGTTGGGAAGTAGGCCTATATCGTTTTATAGGGAAGGGGTGATTTAAAAAAAAAGTCTTTCCCCTTCTGTTTTTCCTTTATTACCTCCTCTCATATTTCTTATTCTTTCTCCTCAATCATTACTATACTGCACACATCCCACGATGACAATGTTGGTGTTAATTGGTTTTGGAGGCGTTTCAAGAATGATTACGCCATCGACGCTCGCATTTGACGTTTTGACTTTAATCATTACACATACATTTTACCCAAGGAGCTATTAACAACAGCTCTATGATTTCACCCGCGGACCCTACAGGTTTGGCACCGATGAACGCCCTTCCACTTTATATAAAAATTATCCGTGTCGGTCCGGCTGTCGTGGTAGGATGACACTAACTCTTCATGTCGAGGTTGAATTAGATAAAATACGGGAACAAGATGAGAATCATTAATTACTGAGAAAAAGGTCGTGTAATGGTAAACAACAAAGGACGGGGGGTCATTACTTACTCAAGGAGCATGAGGAAGTGTTTCGCTATACATATGCTTCCTTTCATCAGGAAATTACGCTAAATTGAATGATGGTGGTTATCTTTTTTGCAGGAGTTTCTGCATGTATTCTAACATGTCTAAGACCAAAATAGTGTAAAACGCATGAGCACAACATGTCAAAATCAAATACAATACAATGTGACAATTTTATGATATATGGGATATAATACTACTACTACAGTCACATGTTACGGACCTGCGAATGCCTTTGTTATTTGAATAATGAAAATGCGTAATTTTTGTCTCGCCTGCATAGCAGAGCGAGACTTTAGGCGCCGCTTCTCCGAACTCGGCGGCCTCAAGATCTTATCTTAACCTAAGGTTAAGTTTTTGAAATGTCATCATAACTTAAAAGGCATATAGATCTAGTTTATGAAACTTGGACATAAGGGTTATAAAGTATTACTGACAATTCTGCTCGAGTTTTAGGTCACAAGACTAACATGACTAAGGTAAAGGTCATTATTATTTTACTTTTGAGAGTGCATTTTTCAAAATCATCTAAAATCGACGAGTGAACGGACATTCCCAAATAAATAGGCAATAGTTTCAGACAATTTTTAACAAAAGGAACACAAATTAGAATTAGATATACCAACAGTTTTCAGATACTTGTTAACACCAAGGATGTTATGAAGAATTTTGTATTGTAAATAGCTAAATGTTCTTGATATAATAAAAGAACATTCAAAAGGAATCATATATATTTTTTCCGAAGTATTAGGTTTGAAACAATCTTCCCCCATTTGTTTTGTGAAATAGGAGCTTTAAAGATTTTCTTATCACATGATTATTTCACAAATGAATTTACATCATTTGGTTACCTTATTCATGCCAGTTTCCTCTTGGCAATGAACATCTTTTTAGGTTTTTTGCGAAACATTTTACCTTGTGACACGTATAGCATTATATGCCAGAATAATAACCATGAAATGAATATCTGATTCGGTAGTATTCGCAAAGTGAAACAACAGTACTTTTAAAGACAGTGTTTGGCAAAAGAAATCTTGTTCAAAAATGCGATACCCTGGCCTATCATGGTGATGTGAAAAATAACGTTTCCGTATTGAATTGCTTGATTGGAAATTGTGAATCATGGTAAAAATGTTATTTTAATGATTATATAAGACTTCAAAATTCCCCAGCAAAAGTGTCAAAAAGCCATAGACTTTTAAAATATAGATATCAGGTAGGAGTTAAATTAACACCGGCGTTTTTGCAATGTACGTATTTTACGTGTGGATAACGGATTTCTATATGGATGCGTACGTATTTTTATCCGCAGCAAAATTTTGAGATTTTCAAAATTCCCGCTGCGGATGTCTGTGGATCCTGCGGATTCAGTTACGGATGGATACGGATGCTTACGGATTGTATCCGTAAAGTATTCGCAGCACCCCGTATGTGGCCGTGTGACTGTAGTATATCAGAGTTAAGACAAACGGAAAGTATTGTAAATACAAGGTATAGTAAAACTAAAAATTCAGAGGCCAAACTCTATGAGCATGCAGAGATGCTTGAATGTTAGTGGATGGGGGTGCCCACTTATGTATTGTATTCATGCTATTAACTGGTGAAATTTTCGAAAGGAAAAGGTTAGGAATGTCATTGACATCTTACTCTTTCTTTTTTATTTTCTCTCCTTCGTTTCCCCTCCCACTCTCTTTCCGTTTCTCTGTCCTCATTTTGTCATTTTTTCACGCCTTCTCTTTTTCCTCGATCATATTCTGTCTTCTCTCAATTCATATCTTCTCTCTACTCTTTGCCACTTCCTCCCTCCCCCTATATCTCTCCCCCTCTCCCCGATTCCCTCTGTCTGCCTGCCTTCCCTACCCCTTCCTCTCAATCCTGGCCTATACTTTGCCCCTCCAAGTAAGGGAATGAAGCAGAGGTATGGTCCAAACTCACAATTCAACCGATGCGCAGTCGCGACCAACGGACTCTCAAGTTTGGCTTTTCAACCGTTCGTCCAAAGCTGTCTAACCGACATCGCATGCTGCAACCAGACCGAGGGCATTACTGTGAGTTTCTGGTTAAGAAATGGAACCGATGACAACGACGACCGGTCTCTGCCCATCCACGTGTTTCGCTCTCCTTACCTGATCGCCACTCTGCAGGAAGACCACCTGGTTGTCTCCTGTTACCATGGAGATGGAACGTCCACCAAAAGAGCTGAGGTACCAAGGTCCGAATGGAGGTTCGTGACTTTATCCTGTAACACCGATCTGCAGATCTACTTCAGCTCTAGAGAAGTCACTGAAGAAACGAGTCATCAGTCCTTGGATGGAGCGAGGTTGTCCTTGGACGAGTTTCGAGCAGCGAACACATCTTTTCACTTACTGACTGCGGGGGACAGTGAGGGTTTGACGTCATCGGATATTCGTCCAATATCGATCACGGATCTAAGGGTTTATTACGGCATGCTTTCGCCTGAAGATGTGGAACGAGTGTTTCAACACGAACAGGACAGAGGTACCGTAAAATTTAATACTAAATCTTGATGAATGTAGAATGGGTTGAAATGTAAGCTAATAACAATAATAATGGTAATAATAATAATAATGATAATAATGATAACAATTTTCTTTAGAAAGGTACATAATAAATAATTTGCAATGAAACAAAACATAACCATAAAGGTGAATCAAAAATTTAAAGAATATTGAAAGACCAATGCGGGCATTAAAGCCTGTGTATAGCTTTGGTAAAGGGTCAATAATGTGATTGATAATCGAATATCATCTAATATGACAGTCTTACTGAAGCGTAGAGACCGTAAGATATTTTTCCAACTGCACTTCTCTGAGAAAATTTCAAATATTCAAATCTTGGATATATAGCGCCCTCTCTCGGCGATGCTTGTTTTAAATTTAAAAATGGGCATTCAAGCACTTATCTTATAAATTTAGTGATTAGATATCCAAAAGTTACAGACAAAGAACATATCTTGAAAGTTTCAGCCCATTCCATCATTTGGAATAGGATTTAATTGAAAGACAAAAACACACAGATATTTTAATTTGATCGGGTGACCCGATCAAGTTAAATTTCCATGTAAAATCGCAAAATTTATCCTGTAAAACACATTTTCATTTCATATCCTCCACATCATAACTGTTATAGGGCATATCCATTCATATTAGCTAGCAATGAATTGGAATAGTGATAGGTGCATTTTGGTGGATTTACCAAAACTATACACAAGCTTTAACGGATTTTTTTTGTCTTGAATACATTGAGTGAAATTGCGTTCTTTATAGAATTGGGGAGATTGTTCCATAGCTATAAGACTTTGCATGAGGATGTCATTGAAGTTAAAGTGAGAAAGGTCGGGATTAATTGGAGTGGGAGACAGAGGAGATGGGGGGGAGCAGGCCTTAGGGAGGGTAAGAGAAATAATTGGAAATAGGGACGATACAGTCATAATGGAGAGGGAAAGGGGATAAAGGAAATGATATTAAATGGAAGAAGGACGTGAAGGAAAAGAAGAATGAAAACAAGAAAGAAAACGTATAAAAAGGAAACAGAAGCGGACGCTAATGGGAGAAGAAGACCAAGAAGAAGAAAAAGATGAAAAAATTATCCACATGCAGTGCTGAACTTTCGGATTAGGTAATGGGCACCTGACAGGGATCAATCTCTTTAAATGCACATGGGCTGTAAAAGATAGCTCGGCAGCTGGTCTAAGGGCCTTTTTACACATGAATCTTGAGTGGTCATTGTAATGATGATTGCAATTCGTCTTCAGAATCATCTGACCTTTCACACGCTCACTCAAAAACTATGATTTGAGTGAAACTTAACTGGAATTCATCTAAAATTTGAATTCGTGATTGTGAGTAGCGTTCGTGATTCTAATCATGTTCTGGTTTGGTTTCTCACGTGCTAAAAATCCGTCATTTTCTTTTTCATTGGAATCGTCATCTTAACCATGTAAAAGGGCGGTAAGACAGGGGAATGATATCTTAAGGCATGGTCACACCGCCCGAGCGTTGTTGAAGCGGTCGTGGAGCGGAGAGAAAAGAAAAATCATCACCGCTCGCTACCGTTCACCATTTTCGTTTTCGATTGCTTTTTTTTGTTTTCGATTTTTCCCAACCGCTCGGGCGGTGTGACCATGCCTTAAGACCGATAATAGGAATTAAGTGCTTATAGCCTCTTATTGGGCCGTGATAATCATAGTGCGATATGCGTTATATAACAACTAAGAATTATCAATATTATCATAATAATCATGGATTGGATCGAGCCAATAATGTAACGAAAATGATATTCGCCATTATTCGCCATTTTTTATGCACATTACGTCCATTTTCGCAGATCTTCCCGCAAAGGTCATACGAATGACCACGCAAGGGCATTGGTTCATCTCTTTCACGGGAGAGAGTATGAAGCACGTCTTTCTCAAGTGCATGGTACGTGTTTATACGGACGAGAACGACGATGAAGCACGACTGCGGGTCCGTTTTATGCACACGGATGATGTCGACAATGGTCCCTTTGAGGAGATGACTTCGGAGGACTTCAAAATGAGAGTTTATCGTAGGCGGAAGAGTGGCTATGAAGTACAAGGTATGATTTTGATGAGTGCAGGCTCTCTGGCTTGATTCGTTTTTAACATGACAAAAATGTTATTAACCAAGGACATAATGCTATGAGGATCCTCCCTTAGCATTAGGAACAAGATGTTTTTTTACGTTTATACACATGGACAATTTGTTGGACACGTACTGAAATATACCCCAGAAATATATTTCGCTTATTCCAAGGATTCATCCATCACCTGTGGTCTATAACAAAGGTGCTCCTAATCTTACGGTAGACTGGATAAAAGACAAATTTAGGTGAAATATAATATAATTACGCACTATTAAAAACAGTAGCGTACGGAGGATTTTTGAAAGGGGTGAGTTTATAGGCTGAATGAAATGTTGACCAAAAATAAGATTTTCACCCAAAATTTTGGATAATTTCGTCCACGGAAAATTCGACAAGCAAAATAGATAAATAAATAAATGAAAAGATAGATAAATAAAGGGGGGGGGGCAAATTTGTAATACAAATTTTGATTATACCCGGTATGCCTTCCAATGGGGAGGGGGGGGGGCACGGGCCAGATATGCCCCCTGTGGGCAAAGCTACTAGATAAACGGTCATCAGTGGTCACAAGGTGCAATCATTCATTCCCATAATATATACTAGCCACAAACAGATATTGGTCCGACCATAATGTGTTCTTATTTATACACGTACAGTGAGGGCCCAGATACTCGGCCGAACCGACGGAGCGGAGCTGCCGCAGTACTTCACCTGTGACGTGGCGGCTGACAGTAGCCTTGGTAACATCAGTAATTACGGGTTTGAGATCATCAGTGTGCAGAGCATTGCAGAATGTAAGTACCCTCAGTTTTCCCTCTTACAATCTATCACATAATCAGCATTTATTTTCTCAGAATTTCTGAATGAGGCCTACACTATGAATGCTTCCTACACTATGAATGCTTACTCATAATACGGGCCGACTGAGGGGGATTTTTAAAAATATTTTCGCCAGGACTTGTGAATCCGATGCGAAACGACAGTGGGAATTGCGATATAATAGGCCGTTTGGAGGCTTAACTCAGAGTAAGCATACAGATCCTTGCGATCAACTGCGAAAGTTCCGCACGACTACTGCCATTTGTTGTGCTAAAATATGATATACCCCCATTTAGCTGACTTGGTATTTAATGAGAATTTATTCAAGGGCTCCGTTCGCTCTTGAAATTAACTTTCTCTGCAATAGTTCCGAGGGTCCTTGTACCATATGTACAGAAATTGTTCATTGTTTATCTCAGATGTTCATAATCTAAAATTTGAATGTGAAATAAGTGTACAAGATTATTATTTCCGCTCTGTACGGTTTCTGTGTATGCCTTTTTGTTGCTGTTAATTATTCATGTTATTTGTGGTAATCTGTTGTAAGTATGTAACTCTTTGTACAAACATGTATATAGAATTGACTTCGTTGAAAATTTACTGACCATTATAGGTTGATAAAGATATCTTCTGAAAAGATATTTACGATCCTCATCATCTAAATCTCTTACAAATTCATAAGCAATCATGCGGGATCGGGCCTTTGCTCATGCAGGGCCTATATAGCCTGTGATTCTCTCCCACTAGAGTTTGAAAACCCAAGTTCAGTGACCACCTTCAAGGTCAACCAGAAAAAATACATGTAGAAGAGTGCTGTTGCTAGACATTGACATATTGTTCAGACATGTATTGCATGTAAATAGTTTTTGTTGTTCTGCTCTGAAGCGCCTTGAGCATCTAATCAAGATGGACATGATGGAAAGTGCGCTATACAAATCTCATGTATCATTATTATCTAAAAAATCCTTTGCAGAGAGTGTTGCCTTAAAATAAGAAAAAAAAATCATAGAAATCACCCGCAAGTTCGTTATTTTTTGTAGTTGCATATTCTTGCAACCCTTTAATGTATTTAACGTATTTTGGTGGTTTTAACGATACCTCACTTTTACCACTTACAACACACACCAGAACAAGTTAATATGTAATGCCAGAAGTACATGTTACATGACATTGTCTTGAAATCAAGTGGCTACATTTTATGTAATCGTGGGATATATTTGTACAGTATTTGAAGGGTGAAGAAAAAAAATGACACTACTAGTGTTTCATCTTTTGGTAAATGAAAACTCACCTATCATTCTATAAATATAATTATGAAGTTATGCATGTTAAAGGTCAAGTCAAACCCCCCAAAAATGTTGATTTGAATACATAGAGAAAAATCGAACTAGCATAATGCTGACAATTTCATCAAAATCGGATGCAAAATGAGAAAGTTATGACATTTTAAAGTTTTGCATATTTAAAAAAAACACAGTGATTTGCATAATTCAATGCCATTCAAACGAAACAGTCAATGGTGCCATTCATTCACCATTTCTTTTGTTTTTTTTATTATTTTAATTATACAATTTTTTTATTTCAACAGATATGACAATAAGGATGAACTTGATTGAACCATTATGCTAAACAATTAATGCTATTCCATTATGTTCAGGGAGGAATAATCGTTGTTTCACTTGACAATGAGGAGAAAATTAGAATATTTCATAGAATAAAATACAAAATAAATAGTGAGTAGATGACGTCATCATTCTCGCCTCATTTGCATACCAGGATAAGCATACAACTGTTTTGTGAAATTAAGAAAAACTTTACAATGTCATAACTTATTTTACATCCGATTTTGATGAAATTTTCCGTGTTTTGCTTATTGGACTATTTTGTTCTTTTTATTGAAATCAAACTTTTGTTGGGGTGGGCTTTTCCTTTAAGCATATTTTGATACTTAACTTCTTCATTAAAGTGAGCATTTGGTAGGACTACTGAAATCGAAATTTAGTCCAGTTAGAACCTTCCTTAGGAATAAATACAAATTCAATTCTAAATCGTAATAATCGACTGCGACTTGAAGCCGATTTGGGCTTAACTCCGACCATAGGGCTTGCTGCAAAGTAAAAATATGATTTTAGTTTTCCTAACAATATGCAAAACTTTAAATAAGATTATATTACTTCGTAGAACTTTCATGTTTAATGGAAAATGCGATTTCTTGAAAAATCGCGTCGCACCAGATCGCGTACTTCGGGGGTGTGGCAAGAAATATTCGCGATCTATTGCAAATATTCTGTTGCAATTTTACTACTGATAGATCAACGTTAGCTGTAGGAAATCGGATTAAACTTATTGTTTCAAGGAGCAGATTAGCAATCAATCACTAATTAACTGCCAGACGTATGATTGATTTAGGGACCAAAAATTGACTTGCAATTGTGTGAGACGGGCTTCACGGGGCATCGGGCCGCATGTAATCGTCGTTTGTGGTGATGGCATCCAAACTTTCGTACTGATTAACAGGAGGTTCATCAAAGACTGGGTTTTCATAGGTTGACTCTTCTTTAACGGACTTTGTTCTGCTTGCCTTGGGAGGCTGAGGGTCAGAGGTTGTTTTCGAATATCTTCTCCTGCATACAACAAGATGAACAAAAGGAAAAAACAATATCATTATCACCATGGTCACTTTGTTTGGCGTCGCCTGCGTCTGGGAGGCGAAAGCTATCTGAATCACAATGACCCACAGGTCTCTCCTGCTGATAACGGATGATGTAGGTGGACTACATAAGAAAGAAATTGGTAAAGAAGAAGAAAACATTTCGAAAAAAATGTCTGATTTGCGTATTTTTTATAATTACCCCGAAGTTTAATTGAAAAAAAAAACACACATCACAATAGGTCAGCATGCTCAGGATTAAAATCTTGGCGGCACGTCGCCCGTGAACATAATATGCAAAGGACATTTGATTTTCTACCCAAAGAAAAACGTCATCCTAGGGTCTTTCATATATATATTTCACCACAATATATCTAGAATATACAGTTTTCTTCATCAAAGTGCATTTTCTCTCTTACTTTTTTTTTTACCTTACCATAAAAATACGAAGGCGATAGCGATGACAACAGCAACAAAGAACGTAATTGCAAATAGGGCCCATGGAACAGCTGATCCCGAAGCGCCTGTATGAAGAAAAGTAATCATGATAAAAAGTTTTTAATGGCATATTTCTTATGTTATTATTATTAGTGCAATATGATATGATGATGATAATGACAACCATTATTATGATAAAGATGGTGATAATGATAACAGTTATAATGATAGTGATGAAAAATATTGATAACAATTATGATGAGGATAATGAGAATGGAAATGATCATAGTAATAGTCATAAGAACAAAAATGATAATAACATTAATATGAAAGTGATAATAGATATTCGCAATTTAGTGAAAATGTCAGTTATCAAAGTCCCATATCCACTTGGAAGAGTGTTGACGGTAAATTTTAAATTATTGCATTAGCTTTCAATCACTGGGGATTTTTCTCAGATTTGGTATAAGTGAAAACAGAAATAGGAAATATAATTTATATCATGATTATTGCTTTTACTATCATTATCTCTTATCAGTGTTACTGATACCATGTTACCATCATCATGATCATCTTCAGGATGGCCTTCACCATCATCATATTCATCATTTTTTAATTGTAATTTTTCACATTATTCCTTTGCTCTTACTTAAAATTCACTTAAGATTCAGTCTGATACAAGATTGATGTAAATAAAACAAGAGGAAACTAATTGACGCTCTGTAAACATTCTTCAGTTGACGATGCTTTACTTTATTTTCAACGTCATCACGAAATTATCGTAATTATTATAACTTCAAATACCCAAACTGCTGTTATAAATACCTGTTTGATATGTCGTCACCGAAGACGCTTCACTTGGTGGACCTTCGCTTTCTTTGTTCCATAATGTGATATAAACGGAGTACCGAGTATCGGGTTCAAGTGAGTCCAGGTAATAACTTCCGGTGGTGTCATTAAACGGTATCCGTACTTGATCTTGGGTAGAGACATCGCTCATTGAAGAAAAGTAGATCGAGATGTTTGTAAAACCACTGCGACAGTTGGCGCTGGCAACACTAGATATCGGCGACTTTTTATAGACAGGGAGAGAAGATAACAATGGTATAATGACGATTGTTATTCTTGGATAAACGAAATCGATTCATTTCAACTATGACCTGTCCAAAGAAAGCGCGAAAATAGGACTACGTATTACGAAAACATCGCGAAAAAGGCGAGGCAATGTTGACCTTCACCATTTGAACGCCTAATTCATTCTTGAGTCTTTCGCATGCAGGCTAATAAGCTGAAAGCTATGACAGTTTTTTTTATTTCCAAGGAAGTGGAAAATATGAGAACATGCAGAGATGCGGGGGGGGGGGGGCTCTTATAATATCCTAATGATGGTCCTAATGATCTTACTTGCCATGTAGCAAGAACAAGTTTGATTGTGGCGTAGCAGAGAGGGTGGGACAAGTGACGTGTGTTCTGCTCGCAGAATAAAAGAGAAAAATTCGGAAAATTCAAGAATTAACAGCCACTGTCACAGTTGGAGTGACATTTCAGCTTTGACCAAGGGGACTAGCTGTTTCTATTTACATCGGGAAGGAAACCAGACTGGAGTTATGGAGAAAGTTAATAATAAAGCAATCTTACTAATATTCACTTACCTGCCATGTGATAAGAAGTTCTTCAGGAGAAGACACTTGATGAGCTCTGACGTAGGAAACGACTTCACTAGGGGCTACTCTTCCATTCAACAACGAGAACGAGAAAGGGAAACAAACGAGAATTTGTGAATTTATACCAAAACATGAATGCGCATTGTTCAATCCTGGCTGTCCTGGGATCTGTTGTATTTTACTTTCACTCTGCACTTTTTATTGTAAATAACCTCCAATGCTACAGTCTGTCGCTAAATGCACATGCGCCCATCCTTGTTTAGCTTCCAGAAAAAATAACAACCTTCAATGTGTAATATTTACTGCATAAAAGTTTAACGTTGTATAAATTTTCTGACAAAACATTCATTTAAACTATTTTAAATTATTATAGACCAATCGATAGGTCATATTTAAACCAGGTTGTACAAATATCTTACATAAACATTTTGTTTAATTAGCCTTCTCCTGTGTATCAGAGGGATTCATCATTAACATGATTGATGGTGCTCAAAGACCTCCCTAGTCGGATCGGATTTAATCCGATATCTTCCATGCGATCTACTGTAGATATGAACTTAATTTACAGCCATTGACATTTATCGGCCCCAACAACGGGTCATGAACATTAACACATAAAAACCTTCAATGACTTTCTTAGCTCTCAGGAAGTATAAAATAACTACCAGAATACCAGGCTTGCAAGCCTTAGTCCATCAACCACCGAGGGATGAAGGGAGCTAGCACTAGTGATATCATCATCCTAACTATACATTTATTTGGGTAGTACTTACGCAAACACGCAGTACTTGCAGGGAAGCTGGTCAGTGGTCCTTCGCCTCCGTCGCCCTCACGTACTACAGAAACTGCAAACAGGTAGTCACTATCAGGGTCTAGACCATCAATGAATTCAGACACATCCAAGGGGTTTCTTCGATCAACACGGATCCATGTTGGAGACACAGCATCCTTGTAGTAGACATTGTATCCTGTAACTGGAGGATCACCGATGTCGACCCCTGCCCTCCACTCAATCCAAGACAGCGTGATCGAGGTTTGGGTAGCCTCTAGGATCGAAGGCTGTCCTCTTAGCTGAGGTAAAACTTGAAGGATAAGAAAGCAAGGAAAATCAACCCCGTTTGGCTAGCTGAAAGTTTGAGACGTATGCCTCTGTCATATTTGCGGAACGCCCACCGACTTATAAAACATGGATTAGTCAAGTGTACACTGTATTAAATGCTCTTAAATTTCCTGAGGAAAAATAAATGCCTCCATCTAGATATAATGACATGTGCCACATGAGGGACTAGATTGCTTAGTAGAGTCCAGCTTATTAGAGAATACTCTTCAGATCATCTGCCTTTTTTAATCAGTGAGGCTCGTGGCTCGGAGTCCACTTGCTATGATCGAATTTAAAGTTGCTTTATCTAGCATTCGTGTGTGCTTCAGGGGCGTCGATCCATTTTTCAGATTGGGGGGGGGCAAAATCATGAATCAATTTTCCAAAGGCGCTCGATCACACAAACACACACATATGCCTATATATATGTGTACATATATATATATGTATACACACACACGCACACACACACACACACACACACATATATATATATATATATATATATATATATATATATATATATATACATATCTCACCAGCAGATTAATGCGAGCGCGAAGCGCGAGCTGAAAATTTTGATATTTCGATCTGAAAAAAAATTGAGTTTAATGGGCGTTTTTAATAAAGAACAAGATATATATATCCAACAAAAGATTATTGCAAATCGAAGTGGGAGTTCTTTTAAAGTTTAGAACTGAAAACGGGACCATATTCACCTATTTAATCATGGAAAGTATGGGTTTTTGTTACAAAAATGATGCGAGCGCGAAGCGCGAGCTGAAATTTTCTGATATTCCAATCTGAAAAGTGGACATTTTGAGCACGATTTTAGACAAAGAACGAGTTGTGTATCTCAATCTCACTTGCTGATTTCTGTGTAACATTGCAATCTTATTTTATTTTCAGCACATGCGGAATTATTGGGGGGGCAAAATGATGTTTGCCCCCCCAATATTTTCATTGGTGGGGCGATCGCCCCCCCTGCCCCCCCATAATCGACGCCTCTGGTGTGCTTCATGTCATTTGTTCATTGGCTTTAATTCAAATTACCCTTTTTTGTAAAAAGTCGGAGTGTAGGCTTACTTCCATCAGGCCCATAACGAACGGTACGATTCAATCATAGCTATGACATCTTTTTTATTATTTTTTCAAGTAATACAAGTCTTTGCTACATCTATATACGAAATTATATAGAGTATGCTGGTATTGTATAAAAAGGCTATGAAAAAATATTATGAAAGACCATTTCCATTTGCATGAATATAGCAAGCTCAATTTATGGAAAAGACTTTCTTTAAAAAAAATCGTCCTTATTGGAGACTTGTTTCTTCATCTTAGATAGTTAGATACCTACTGTTTACGTCAGCACGGACGACATTACTTCTGTAGTTATCCACATCATAGATTATACAGACAAACAGATCATCTGCAGCTACCTTATCGACTTGGAAGAAATCGACAATTGTCGATTCCTGCTGGAGATCTCCGATTCTTGTAATCCCTTCATCCGACAACCGTCCTTGGTCAGCGGTTACCCGGTAGAGCCGGACAACCGGTTGTGCTGACGACAGATACTCCTCCTCCCCACCATCTATTCGGCAGGTGAATCCGAAATCCGGCTGGCCTTCGTTCTTTGGTACATTTTCAATTTCGATTGTACCTGTACAGGATGAAACGTGTTTGTAGAAGAAATATAGATGTAGCAGGCACTTCGTGCGCATTACACCATAGGTTTGTTGTAAAAACGGAAGTTAAACTAAGAGCAATATGGCCCTCAAATGACAGGGGTATTCATTAGTGGCAAGGGTCACGGGAACAGTGACAGACATAAAGATTGCAAAGGTAAATGTGACAAAGGTGACCGGGACTAAAATGGCGGAGGTAAAACTGGCACTGGTTAAAATGATAGGGATGAAAGCGGTATAGGTAAAAATGACAGTTGTAAAACGACTTTCACACTGTATAGGGTGAAATACACATGAAGGAGGGCAGAAACAACAAACAAGGTTAAAATGAGAGAGGTTAAATGGTAGCAGAGGTACAAATGGCAGTGCTAAAAAAAGTAGGAGGATAGCATGGGTAAAAATTGCTTTGGTAAATTTGAGAAGGGGGGGGGGCGGAAATGGTAGGGGTGCAGTAGGATTTATAAAATGGGGAAAATACCTATATATGCAGAAAGGGTTTACAAACCGATCTGGAGGTCAGATTTTTATTTGATTTTTCAAAGTGATCATGGTCATAACGAAGCATTTATTTCCATATGGGAAGG